>NW_015091041.1:237658-255875 GCF_001431845.1 Calidris pugnax | reverse complement strand
AAGTATTGAAATATGGGAAGAGAAAGTCAGCCTGTTGTAGCTGTAACATATTAAAGGCAACGTCTGCTTTCACATTGGAGCACAAACACACACCTTAATTTAAAACACCTGAACCTCTCTCTCTCTCCCTCCAGCCATAAACTGTCTCTTACCCCTAAAGATCCTCAGCATTTGTGTATACCCTCCACACAAATTCAGCTCCTAATGCCTTACAAAGACATGGAAAACTGCACCACTTGACAAGATAAACACGTCCTTCAATTTTTTTAATCGTCATTCTCTCATTAACCCTGAATATTTAGTTTTGTATCAGCAAAAATGGATTCTCCAGCTCAGTTGTTTACAGAGGGAAAATTAATTATAATTCATGCTTATGCCTGTGTTCGTTCAAGAGACAAATGAAATCACGAGAAGCTGTATCCAAAGAGCCATGATTTCTACAGAAAGCATGTATCAATACTACCTAAATTAAAAAAAAAAAAACAAAACCAAAACTGTTTAACCTTGCTACTGAAGAAATTACTAATGTTTCTTTTCCTGGAAATCCTCAAATTGTGTATCATCAATAATTATTATTTTTATACTGTTTAGATACAAGCATATTGATCGTTTTAGTGCCCAGTTGGTCACTGGCCTTAAAATTTACAGCTGGGCACATAAAATCACAGTTCTTATCTAGAAACTGGCTACAGTTCAAACAAAACCATCCCTAGAGCCACAACAAAAATACTCCTGTCACACAAACTACCAGACCCTGTAGACTTTATGAGAAGACGTAAAACGTTTGGAAAGTGTGAATACAAAAATGAAGCTGGAGAGAGCTTGGTACTACAGAGATCACAGGAAGCTTTCCTCCGATGGTTGGTTGGCTTTTCTTCAGACTCCATGAGGTTGCCCAGAGAAGCTGTTGCTGCCCCATCCCTGGAGGGCTTCAAGGCCAGGCTGGATGGGGCTTGGAGCAACCTGGTCTGGTGGGAGGTGTCCCTGCCCAGGGCAGGGGGTTGGAACTGGATGATCTTTAAGGTCCCTTCCAACCCAACCCATTCTGTCATCCTAGGATTGTGAGAGATGCTGTACCCTCTTGGTGGATACATTCCCTACCTTTAAGGTGGGCACAACAAACGGCTGAATATGAGCCAGCAGTGTGCCCAGGTGGCCAAGAAAGCCAATGGCATTCTGGCTTGTATCAAAAATAGTGTGACCTCCCAGAAGTAGGGAGGTGATTGTGCCCCTGTACTCAGCACTGGTGAGGCCACACCTCGAGTGTTGTGTCCAGTTTTGGGCACCTCAATACAAGAGAGACATCAAGGTGCTGGAGCGAGTGCAGAGGAGGGCAACGGAGCTGGTGAGGGGGCTGGAAAACAAATCGTATGAGGAGCAGCTGAAGGAGCTGGGGCTGTTTAGTATGAGGAAGAGGAGGCTGAGGGGAGACCTCATCACTCTCTACAACTACGTGAAAGGACACTGTAGAGAGGTTGGTGCTGGTCTCTTCTCACAGGTAATTAGTGACAGAACGAGAGGGAATGGCTTCAAGCTCCAACAGGGTAGGTTTAGATTGAACATTAGGAAGGAATTTTTCACCGAAAGAGTGGTCGGGCATTGGAACAGGCTGCCCAGGGAGGGGGTGGAGTCCCCATCCCTGGCTGTGTTTAAGGGACATTTAGATGCAGTGCTGAGGGACATGGTGTAGGGGAGGACTTTGTAGAGTAGGGTAGAGGGTTGGACTCGATGATCCCAAGGGTCTCTTCCAACCTAGACGATTCTATGATTCTATGATTTTCCACGGTTTTCACTCCCTTTGCCTATTTTAATGCTGCTGAGAGCATGCCTGCTGCTCAGTAGATGTATAGCACTCCTGACAACGACACCCTGCCAGCAGCTGAAGCCCCAAACATCACTACAGTGCTTATAAAAACAGGGCAACATATGGAGAGGAAGAAACAGGACCAGCGGGATCTTGGCAAAGAAAAAAAAAGGGAATTTGCCCATCCACCCACCATTAGTCTTGCTAATCTGCTTGCCTGCAGAGGACAAATTTCAGTTTGAGTCTTAAGTCTTTCAGAGAGATTATAATGGACTTCTTAAAAAGCTTTTCTTTTAATTTCATCAGATAACATAAATTTGAAGGGGAAACCCATATTTCACCACAGACAGGATCATTTTTCCCCAAGTAAATAAATATATAAATGCAGGTGAACTAGAATGAACTGCTACAGAGGTGGGACACAGTGGCATTATGAGGGCCAAAAAACATTTGGAAAAGGAAGTTACTCAGCCAACAATTTTAACACTAAATATACAATTGCCCCAATTATTTCTTTTTTAATAGAAAATGCTGGTGCATGAGAAAAAGAGTTATTTTCTCTTCTTTTTTTTTTTCCATTTCTTGGAAAATGCTAGACTTAGCTGTCATTAATTCTGGCTGGCACTATTTGTGAAATGTTTTTAATGGAGTAACACAACATGCAAGCGAACCTTTCTGTGAATAGAACAGACTGAATTAAAGCCAAAGGCAAATCCAATTTGTCCATTTATGCTGTAAGTGGATGAATTGGATTAATAATAATAAAAAAAAGCTCATAAACTGTGTAATCCTGACGCATTACAGATTTTAACAAACTTTTTTTTTACCTCAAACGTCCTTCCACGACATCACAACATATTTATATTTCATTTCAATAAAAATTGCTGTTAAAAAAAATTGGAATTTACACATTTCCGTGATTCCTTCAAATCTGCATTACAAAGGATGCATTTCTTCCATATGGTAAAGCAGAAGTAGGATAATAGAAAGCACAAGTAAAGCACACCTAGGATCATCATATTCACTAACAGCCACTTCCAGTTGGCACCCCAAAGTAAGCAACTGCAAAACTGGCCAACATTTCCCCCACAAAATCTTTCTATTTTCGTAAGAAGCAATTTCTCTATGGGAACAGATTTTTGCTGGTCTGTTAGATAATTATGATTCATGACTTGTTTATACATTGTCCTCCCTTTCTTTCATTTAATGAATATTTGTGAAATCTTGGACGAATCCATAGAACTACACAATATATACTCATCTATTCAAAATTTTTGGAAGAGATGCTAATCTACAAGTACATCATTCCCGGGATAAAGACTGCTAATGTGAATGACAACGTACAACAGTGAAAAGATACAGCTTAAGATTTCAATTTCGTGTAGGTTTTATACTGGCTTTTTACTCCTAGATGTATTTTACCCAAATCCATAAATCATAATCTCCTAAATCCATTGACAAAAACCATCATTGCCAAATGCATAGATAACCATTGCACAGTTAGGTATTTTGGAGATTAGTAAAAACCCAAGAAACCTTAAACACTAGAAACAGTATCTGGAGGCAAAAAGGATTCTAACCAGGACAGATTTTCAAGAACCAGAGCTTGAAGCTTTACTTAAAAAAAAATAAAAATCTCATTTTTAAGGTCTAAAGCAAGAAATCTCATCTTCAGACACTGTTCTTTCATCAAGGAAAAAACCCCACTCAAATAATGTATCTTTAATTTACTTTGGAAAAGAATTCAGCATAAAAGACACAAGTATTGCCATACATGGTGTAACATCAAAGAAATCACGATTAAAGTAAGTACTTCTGCAGTGCCACTGAATGATTACAAGTTAACATGACTTGCTAACTTGTATGTATTGTTTAAATACTAAACCAGATTAAATTATTTAGCCAGAATCAAATAGAAATAAAGAGTAGAACCCAAATCTCATGACTCAAACCCAATCTTTTTAGGCACGTTAAAATGATTGTGCTGTCCATTTCCACCCTAGATAGTATAACTGAGCGTAGAACAGGATTAATAAAGCTCATGATATTCCACACAAAGGGACAGAAATAGAGTGACACAAATAATGGTGTTAAAGTCATCCAACAGGACTCTACTGAATGCACAAAATCTATTTCCATGTAGCACAACCCAGATACCAAGTAAACATAATTACCAGTGGAAACGTAATTTCCCACTGGTAATTTTTTGGTCTGATACAAAATGCTCTAAAGCTAAAAATCAAAAGAGCTTTAAATTATTTCAGAAAAGACCTTAACAGAGTCTTTTTCTGAAAAGAGTAAATTGTTTAAAAAAACCCACACCACCACCAACAACAAAAAACCCCAACCAGGGAAAACTTTTATTTTGATGTTTTCCAAGACGATTAAACATAAATCTTGGGACAATTTTTTTATTTCAAAATTGACTTCACTTAGGACTCACTATGAAAACATTCTTTAGCAAATGGCAATATTGGTTAGATATTTAACTCCAACCCAAATGGCCCAAAACATATTAATTCACTGTAAAAAAAACCCTGTTACTGCATTCTTCTCAACACTAAACCATTACTTTACAATGAGATTCAAGTATAAAATATTACAGCCTGAAAGTGCTTTGTGTTCTAGGATGTGCTGCGTATAATACTTCATTATGGTTAGCACATCCTATAAATGCAGGGCCAAACTAATTTCCTGAGAAATATTTCAGCTTGCACATTAGAAGTTGATTTAGTGAAGCTTGAAGAGCACAAGACTGGGATGAGTTCAATACTGAGCTGGTAAGTATTGAAGCAATAGACTGCAAAGGAAAACACCTACCTCACTTCATTACATAGATTTGACACAATAAAGTAAATAAATGATATTTTAATAGCTTCTAGCACAAACAGCAGTTTAGCTAAACCGCAACAAACCACAGTAGCTCCATAGTCAGACACTCAATCTATACTACACAGTAAATTGAAGCTTCTTATTTTTTTATCCCTCAAGGATTTGGATTCCAAAATGACCACGTTTTGCAAATCCTTGAACCTTCATGATGGCATTTCTTCAGCACATTTAACAAGCAAATAACCAGGAAAAAAAATAATCACTAGAAACAAAGAGCAGACCCACACCACACACAAAGTAAGAGAATATAAACCTCTAGTATTTGGAACTCATGACACTGTCAGAACAGAACAGAATATTTCCTTTAGTTTTTAAGAACCTGAACAAACACAAACATCTTTGGAATCCCTTGTCTGCAAGCCCCATTTCCCAATGGCTCCTCATCTTGCCCTGTGTGACTTCTGAAGTGGGAATATAAGCTGAAACTTCAGATACCTGAAGTCAAAGACCTGACGACCCCAAATTTGGTCCAGGAACTCACACATGGAAAACACCTCTATTGATGAGCTGCACTCAAGGCTATTCCTTTCCAAATAATTCAGTAACCATCCTCTTGGTAGTTGTACACCTTCCCCAGCTCATTATTTCATGCAAAATAATTCGGGTTTAGTTTTCTTTCACAGTTTGGATACTAAACACAGGAAGGTGTGCAAAGCCTACATCACATGTCAGCCTGATTTATGAAACTACAGCTTGACATGCCCTGAACTACACACATTTGTCACTAAGAGACCAGCAGGCAAGAAAACAAATTTTTTAAGAGGCAACTCACTATGTCAGGGCTGGCAATAAAACAAAATACGAGATAACAGTGTTTTTTAATTATAACCTTAAAGTTGAGCACTGAATGCAAGGGCTTACAAAGAGTGGAGGCTGGATTTACGTGATCATTTGTAAACCAGCAAAGTGACAGTTCCCCAACACTTTTATCAATGTAATAAAAGCTTCTCAGAAATGATCCCACGTTGTTGTGGTAGGAGAAAATTTTTTGCATTGGGCTTTCAGTCTGCAAAATAAGTCTTTGAGTAAAGAATACAATTACTTGATCTAAATACTGAGGAATACAGGCATTATCCTGATGGTTTAAGAAACAATTATTTCCCTTATTTATAATTTGTTTAAGATGTTATAAAAACTATGTATCTACCCTGATGAGTAAACTTAAAAAGTGTAGTAATGATTGAAAAATGAATGCAGCATTAAAACTGAGGTCCCAGTAGCCAGGATAAAAGCTACCAGTCACTCTAGATCTGGGCTTTGCTAAATCCTAAATATTTGGTCTCATATCTGCATTGAAGAATACTACTGTTATGCAGATAAGGCTAAAATGGTACTCATTAATTACTTCCTACTGTTAAATTTAAGGGGCAATAAAACCAGCTGATACTATAAAGGATGCTTTCTTTATAAAGCACAGGACCAAGCAGGGCCTATTGCTCTCCAGTTATGGAGAGTCATTTAGTAGAACTGATTTATATTTGACTCTGTACTAATGCTGTGTGCATTTGGCACTTTCTTGATGTGCTTCTCACCAATTTGCTCTCTGGATAAAAAAAAAAAAAAAAAAATAGAATTACAAAACATTTATTCTCTATTTAGATTCCATAAAATCATGCACATAACAAGCTATAGCTTTTATCAAACACAATGTCAAAGAATTTAAACTGACTGATGAGCAATCAAACTCTGGACATTTTTAAAAAAAAAAAAAAAAAAACACTAAAAAACCCTCAAGAGACCTTCTGGGCAAATGACACAATGACTCATTAAAGCCTTTTAGCCATGAAGATGCTGTTAAACATTTATGTCACTTCTTTAATGACATTTTCCACATCACTGTTTTTTTTCAGTGTAAGGCAGACATTTACCAGGGCCCTGGGTTGGTGCCACACGTCCAGCTGAACATCTCCCTTATCTTATCAGCTCAGAAATTGGTACTGACATCACAACAGCAGTTATTTACATATACAGAATTTACAGTTTGTTCTGTTACTATTAACTCCCAATTCCAAACAAAAAGAGACAAGCCATTGCCTTGCTTTTTGAGACTACAAATGATTGTACATGAAGGCAACAGCATCGTGAAGTACCTCACACATCCCTGTAAATGTTAAATGGAAGCCTATTAGATGCTGAATAAAAGCTAATTTAACTGAAGCATCAGACATATTTATCTTCTGTAATTCAATTGCATTTTATTGTCCACTGCAGACAAACTTAGTTTTCCTGTGTGTATTCAGACCAGAGACTTAATGAAGCAAAATAACCAGCTTAGTATCAAATTCTTTTTCAACTGCTTTATATTGTCTTAGGTTGGCCATTTTATTCACTCATTCTTTTCCTAGTCTCATAACAGTTTGAGAAAAAGTCATATTCTGAAAGCAAAGATTTAACCTGATTACCTTCAGGCAAAAGTTGTCTAGGCACACAGTAGTCCTCTGAGCAGCTATTTTACTGTGGCTAACAGTTGTGCTTGGTTTTTTGTTTTCAGTGTTCACAAACTGATTAGTTAAGTGGAAATTAAAGTTCTCCTGGCATTTATGCATATTCAAATAAAGGCAGAAAAAGGGCAGGGGTGAGGCATGCAAAAGGTTCCTAAAACTCCTTCCCTCTTACTTATTTTCTATAAAAAAAATAAAGTTAAAAGTGCATTGCTTTACTTAGTTAAATCAGAAGCATTTCAAGACCAACATTTTTTCCTAACAATATACTTAACTTATTTTACTAACACATGAAACTGTTCATTTCTGAAGTGCTAAGACTTTATACTATTAAGATATGACTAAGCACGCGGTTGCAAGCAGGTATGTGTGAGGTGGGATGACAGAAAGATGAAAGGAGAGGCAACAGAGAGGAAGAACACACATGCAGACACTACAGCCCAAAAGCAGCACCACCTCCTTCAAAAAGAAAGTGTTTCAACGCCCTTCAACAAGTTATAGTTTTTAAGAATAAAAAGAAAAGAAAAAAAAAGTGAAAGACAGAACAAAAAGTTTCCCTCCAGACACATTTCCAGTTACTAATTTTCAAGACAACACAACGTTGCAAAAGAAGAGACCACAAAACTTCAGGTCAAGCCTTCCAGCCATGGGTAGCAAAGCAGGGAGCAGCTGTAAACTCCACACAGCGCTATCGTGGGGAGATGGCAGTTTTTCCTCCAGCTCAATAGAAGATCAGTCATCAGTGAAATTAAGCTTTCTGTCCCATATTTTTCATCATTGCAAGTTTCAAATGAGGAGGTCCAGCTTCCCAGACAGTTCCACCTGGTTTTTATCCCATGTCTTGACTGACAGAGCAGAATGCCATTAAACACTGAAGTCGCTCTCCACATAAACTGGCTGATGTGCCTTTCTTACAATATGGAAATGGCATTTATACCCATAGCTAGAGGTCACGAGTACTTCTGCTACCTACAAACCCACAAAGAAAAAACTCCCAATACATAATTTCTACAGTGAAATAAACTAATCAAACCACAGGAAAAATCCAATGTAAAACTAAAACCAAAAGCAAATGAAGAAACCTTTTCCACGTCTGTATGTCATGATTTCTACATGAGATCTTTGGTTTGAAGTTATTTCATTTAGCTGCACACCAGATGTTTTATTTTGGAAACCATAAGAAAGTTCACCATCATTTTGAAGGCTTAATTTTCTCTTATTTGAGGAGTTTACACCTAGCACTACACTGTAAGATTTTATTTCACACCTGAGTAGTACTTAAAGAAAAATGTTGTATCTTTTGTGCGTGTTGTTTTTCCTACAATATACTATGGAGTCATCAATTGGGGAAAACTGACTGCAATTAGTTTCAAGCTCCAGCAGTATGTGTTAGTCCCTTTCATGAGTCAAAGTAAAATTCAAAAAGAATAGCAACTCTTTAGTGTTTTAGTTAAAACTTCCAACAGCTGCTGAGTCACTCGGTAGATCAATTGTATGTTGCTGTACCCAATTTAAGTACCACCACATACACCATCTGACTATCAGTGTTTCCCAAAATTGTTCAAGTGGCAATGTATTAGAAGAGAGTTTGGCTTCACAGCCTAGAGAATCAAATTGGAAATAACTTGCTGGATGAGTAAAGCCCTTTTGTTCAGCTAGAACGTCAGAATTTTTGTATGAGTAAGGCTGCCATGGAGGGGAGGCTTCTGAGCAGGACTTTAAAAAGATCATAACAGCCCCAGGAATTTGCAAAAAACCACTAAGCACTGTTTTCTCCACTTAACTTTGACCAAATGGTACTTAGCTGGTCTTTTGTAGTATATATCTGCATTTCAGTAGAACTGTTCATGCAATGTACAGGACTCAATCCTGTAAGTTTCTGCACATCCTATTAAATAGGTACCTCACTAAGTGTTGCCTGAATGAATTTTCAAATAAGTTGGAAATATCTGTGCATCTGCACCTGGCTTCCAAGCACTACTGCGTTAGAAGAAACACATGTAATTTGCCAGTCATTCTAGTTCAACTCTGCAAGGAGAGTCAGATGGAAACAGCCAGACTGAAACTTTATGAAATCCACATGTTCTTTTTCATCACACTTCCTATGGAATAGAGAAGACCACTATCTGTGTGTACTCACTGTCTCTCCTTCATTTCAGTAACAGGAAAACGTATTTATCCTTGCTTACCCTCTTGATATAAGAGCTAAACAATTTCTATTTAAATTAGCATAGAAATCAGAGAAATTTAAGCCACTGGAGTCTACTGATATTTGTATTAAGGCAGTATCTTACTGCCCCTCTATCTCCCAAGCAAATTCCGTGGCTCACAGCACCCCTCTCCCAGTTAGTCCACAGTTAGGCTCCACTTCAAAGCTCTTCTTGTGCCTCTGGAGCAGGAGCAGTGGTTGGAAAACACTGCCACCTCACCATACAGCCTCTTGGCCTCTAGGTACACCCAACTCTATTATTATTATATCGACCAGCAAGATTCATAGTGCTGGCCAAAGCAGGAAAGTAAAATTGATGACTCAATTTTGCTTTCCTGACTCCTCTTTCCAAAGAAGGAGGCACAGAGATCTCCAGAAGTACTTAACACAGTTCAATGGGAACTGAGTATGTTTCTCACAGAGCTAACAGTCTACTGACACTTGAGATAATCTGAACAAAAAACATAAGCTGGAAGACAAAATAAAGCATATAAACTGATTTAGTGGTCAACAAGAATAAGGTGAATGGAAGACAGCTACGTAAAGTAACAGAAAAAACTGCCAGTCACTGAAGTGACTGCTAGAAAACTGCTGATCCCTGTTTAAATGACTGAGAGGATGATTTACAGAGCACAAGTCTTGTGAGGAGAGGCTGAGGGAGCTGGGGGTGTTGAGCCTGGAGAGGAGGAGGCTGAGGGGAGACCTTCTTGCTCTCTCCAACTCCCTGAAAGGAGGGTGTAGCCGGGGCATTGAAATCACACATTTTTTCTGCTTCTGAAACAAATATTGTAGTTGCGCCAGGGGAGGTTCAAATTGGAGATCAGGAGAAATTTCTTCACTGAAGGGATTATCAAACATTGGAACAGGCCGCCCAGGGAAGTGGTTGAGGCCCCATCCCTGGAGGTATTTAAAAGCCAGGTTGACCTAGTGCTTAGAGACATGGTTTGGTGATGGTTTTTATCAGAGTTAAGTTGATGGTTGGACTAGATGATCTGAAAGGTCCCTTCCAACCTGGACAATTCTATGATTCTATAAAAGAACTTACAAATCCAGCTGCAGCAATAAGCTTTTCCTTAAACATTTTAATGTATGACACACACTACCATCTGCTGGACAAAGTGCTGAACTAATCCAGTAACATACAAGGTGCTTTTAAAAATTGTGAGAACCCCCTTTACCTGAGGCAGATGCAAAACAGCCCGGGATGTGTGGAGACCATATAGTGCTGTAAACGACCCCTTCGTGGCCTTTAAAAGTGCGTAATGATTTCCCCACAGCTGGATCCCACTGAATAAAGTAAAGAGAAAACTGTTGAGGTACACATTCAGTAAGAAAGGAAAGGGTTTCATATATTAAAAAAAGCTTTATGCATACAGAAAGGACTAAATGAACTTTTTACCATGCATCATGAAAAATATTTGTATACTGATATCAACTGAGGGATAAAGCAAGGTCTCCGTTAAAACAGAACTTCAGCCTCAGTGTAAAAATAAAGAAGAAAAGTGAATCAATGCTGTTTCTTAACACAAAGAACCATCAGATCCAAAGCAAATCACATTTTTCACCTTCAGCAGAAAAGCAACGTACCAGCTTGGCTGTTTGATCCCATGAACCAGACACCACTAGCTGCTCTCCTCGAGTTTGGCTCCAGTCAACACTATATGCCTATAAACGATACAACAACCTACTTTAGAAAGAGCATTAGAATCCAAGCTTGAGACTCTATTTCATGAAACTTTGGCTAACTAGACTTGGATTTGCAGATTGTATCATAATCAGCTAAAAAACCCACACAAGTCAGACACCACAAAGCTGCCAAGAATGTCATTTACCTGAACACAAATTCATTTTAACATCTCAGTCTGGCATTAAAGTACATATAGGCTCAGGAAAGTATCCAAAAAAGTAAAAATGGGCCAAAATGGGAGGGAGGGGGAAAAAAAAAAAGTTGTAACAAAATCTACAGAGACCTACCATCACTAGAAGTTTCTACTACTGTAAAAAGCCATAATTTAAATTGAATAAAACTGGATCAGGGATAAGAAATCAAACATCTACAGTTTCTAATCACTAGCAATGTAAATGCCATCTCTCTTCAGAGCTGACTATGGAGTTGACTTTGGGGTATTGGCTGACTAACAATATATAGTTTTTTATGGTATCTAATTCTCATAAGAAATCCATGCCATAAATACTCCTGTTTTCATCTTTTCCAGGTTCCTTTCTTATTTTACAATATCCTGCTTCCCGTATAGTGAAAGGCATATTGCTTTGGCACCATTTTGTGCTAGTTCCCTTCCTTGAGGAGCTTTTAATCCAAATGTACAAGACACTGAGACAGTACTTAACAAAAGCCAAACACCAAACTAAGAGGTAATTCTTTCTTGGTTTTCCAAACCAAGCCTTTACCTCTTGGCTTTTCTACTTTTGTCAGCAAACTATCAGTACAACAGCTCAGTAAAATACCCTCCCTTTCCACCTGACTCCTATTAAAATAATAATGAAGAAGACACACAAGTACTTGTTCATATTTTAAGAATGGAAGACAGCATAGAACCATAGAATGGTTTGGGTTTGAAGGGACCTTAAAGATCATCTTGTTGCAATCCCCTTGCCATGGGCAGGGACACCTCCCACCAGACCAGGTTGCTCAAAGCCCCATCCAGCCTAGCCTTGAACATCATGGTTTTCCAAAGTGGCTCCTGAGCTCCTCACAAACATGGCCCTCTCTCCTTCCCTCTGAATCAGTGTGATGGCCTGTGTTCAACTTCTAAGCTGTTGCTCTTTGAAAATGCCCTTAAATGTATCCCTACATAGTGTGCCTCTTTCGCACAACAGCCCTAAGAAGTCAGCTCCATTCAAGCTCCATTCATAGAATCATAGAATGGTTTGGGTTGGAAGGGACCTTAAAGATCATCGAGTTCCAAGGGCAGGGACACCTCCCACTAGAGCAGGTTGCTCAAGACTATATCCAGCCTGGCCTTGAACACTTCTAGGGATGGGGTAGTCACAATTTCCCTGGGCAACCTGTTCCAGTGTCTCATCACCCTCATAGTAAAAAATTTCTGAGATCTAATCTGAATCTTTTTTCTTCCAATTTAAAACCGTTTCCCCTTGTCCTATCATTACCCTTCCTGGCAAAGAGTCCCTCCCCCATTCAAACCATTTGGCTCTCATGTTCACGTCCAAGATTTTCCAGAAAGAAAAATACACCCGTATCCCACAATTCCCCTACCCCCCACAGGTTTGTGATGGATCAGATCTCCTGCACAGATAAGGCAAAGCACACATATGGCTTCCAGCTCACACGCAAGCTATCAGCACGCAGATGTGTTGAACACGTCGTGACAGGGGTGTGTGTCCATATGGCAGACAGGGTTGGGGCTGCCCAGCACTCTGCAGCTGCAGAGGAGGCACCTGGGCAAATCCTCCTCCGGGCAAGAATTACAAACGGAGCAGACAACAGGCTCAGAAAAAGCAAGAGCTATTTTCCATTTGGTCTGTGACAGATCAAGGTAACGGGAAGAGATGAAAAGAAGAAGGTGTGGAGAACCAAGTTTTATTCTTCTTTCCTTTTCATGCCATCATCCAATATAAATTTACAGATTGAGCAACTGGGAAAGACTAACAGCACAGCATAAACCTTAGTTGTTCAGTCTTTTAGTGCTTTATCTTCAATCATAAAATACATTAATACTAGTTTATGCCTAAACAGCAGCAAGAAATGCCTCAGGCAAGATGAAAAGATTATTTAAAAGAAAAAAAAGATGTAAACCCATAAAAACCAGTTCCATATAAATGTTCAGGCTGAATTTACAAGACAAATTTAATTCAAGCATTCTATTGTCTCACATTCCAGTGAGACTTTATCAAAACCGAAGTAAATTAGTCTAATTTATGCATGAGATTCAGCAGTTGGTTAGTGTTGGAATAAAACTCATTGTCCTTTGATAATTAAGATGCGCTTTCAAATTAAAAATGCACATTCTTTTTGAGGAGGGACAATAATCTTATTTAGAAAACAAGAAACAGATCCCTGTCAATCTTGCACTAGAAATATTATAAAATGCAGTGACAAAATTGTCATTAGAAATGTCAGACAGGGATTAAGGATTAAGAGGGTAGTCAATCATTTTAAAAAGGCTGTCTGTCAGTGTTTACCACAAACTATTAGCTCTATTCCCTCTGAGATCTAGCCTTTTAATGCATGTTTATAAAGAATCAATTCAACCTTTCGTATCTTGCAATAAACAGCCCATGTTTCCTAAACTCTCTTTCTAATTCATGGTTGAATGCATCCACCTCCCCATGCTACCTGCTAAACTAAGACTTGGACACAGAAATGTTTATTTCACAAACAACAGATGGTGTAGCAGAACCAAAATAAACTTATGGACAGGATTTCAATGAGAAAATGATAGAGACAAAAAAAAAACCCAAACCCAAATATGGTATTATGCTTTGCCTACCTTTTTCTGTTACTACCACCAGCCTTTGAACACCATCATAAAATCCTGATCACTACTACAAACTCATCTCTTAAAATTCTGTGTTTACATAGGATATGTATTAAACCAAAGTACCAAAATTACAAAGAAATAAGGTGCAGAAGACAGACTGTCATGTAGCTGCAGTCACTCAGCTTTTAGCTTTGTGCTTCATATCTGACAAAATCTTGAGGTCTTTGTGAGTAAAGAAATTGGATTTCCTCCACCATTTTTATTGGCTATTAGTAAATTTCATTCAGATTTATGTCATTTAGATAAAGCATCAGTAACCTAAGCTAAAACTGACTGCATCTAAAGTTCAAAGACTTGACAGAAGTGAGAAGTTAGAAGGAAAGCATGAAAAAAAAAAGGGTAGAAAAATCAATTGGGGAAAGATAAATAAACTAAAGCATAAATGTCCCTAAAAATATGCAAATATGTTTATGGACACGAGCGTAACATTGTTCTTTACCCTTATCACACTGCATAAATAGTTTATTTATGAGACTTTAAGAAAATTAAATGCAATGATATCAAACCAAGGCTAAAAAAAATACATGCTGTCCTGGTATTTGACTACTGTTATTTGAACAGGATGTCACAGGTGCCAGAACAGAAAAAGATGAGTAGTTCCAGGTACAACAGAAGTCCTAAGGATCTGCATAATCTGTATCACTTTACATCTTAAAGAATAACACTGCTATATGCATCAGCTGTCTCATTTAGACCTAAACAATAATGCTCTCTAAAAATCACAGAACGACTGCAGTACTTTTACACAACACAATGATCACCTACCCTATAAGAAACCACAAACACTATTTCTGAATATATTAATTTATGTAATTAAGCAGTACCACTACAGCATATGAATGCACATACAAATATGTATAATAGGTAATTCACTTTGTATCCAAAATAATATCATTTACTTAATAAGAGCCCCAAAAAGTTAAAAAATAGAATCAAAAGTGGGCTTTGTTGTCTAAGTCCACGAATAAATCTTTTAATAATTCAGATATTAGATCATCCATTAAATTTTTCAGGTTTGCCTGGTTTACCTCCTGAGTGTGCTCTTTATAGACTTGCAGCGGACCTTTGGTTTTAGCTGTATCCCAGATTTGCAGAGATCCGTCTCCGCTAGAAGTGATCAACACATGTTCATTATTCTCACTCCAGGTCACATCAAACAGGCCGTCATTCCAGTCAAAACTAAATGGGAACAACAAAGATATTTGTCCATGAGAAAGCACAACATAAAAGTCTGGACTAATTACATGCAAAGATAGCGTTTCTTTAAATCACCCTCTTTAGCAATCTATATATTTGAGTTTCGTAAATCTTCTTACAAGTAACTTACTTGTTACAATTTCATCTTTTACAACTGTATGCCAGAATATATTGATTAAGTTAAAGCATAAATGAGCTAAGGACCTCTCACACAGAGAGAATGAAATCTGATTTCAGTCTTAAACTTGTCAGGCAGGCAGAGACAGAGGTACCACCTGCCTCAGTCTGATTTACGGTTTCTCCAAGATGTTGCTACAGAGGTAGGAGACTTTTGTCTGTAACGGCTGTAGTAAACAAAGCAATAAAACTGTTTGCGTTGTGAGAGCTCTATCCAATTCCCAACACCACTAGGAAGCTGAATCACAATGAAAAACCAATGGAAAGACAGACATGAACATATTAAAGATCTCTACGCTCTCTTAAAAGGCCTTTGAACCCACCAACAATTCATCATATGGGATCTGATATCATATAATAGTTGCTCTGCAACAACTAGCAATGAGAATGCTGTTATCTGATGGCAAATACGAATCTATTCACCCCCTTTTCACTGAGGGTTCAGCTAAACTCAAGTTAAATTTCATGGCACCTTGCAGTAATGATGAGGGAAGCATGCACACAGTACCTTTCAAAAGACAAAACAACACAGATTATGGCTGAAGAAGTTACAGGACTTTCTACCACAAAATAAGTGGATTCACTGGAAACATAGAAACTAACAGTACTAAATCAGAGCATTTAGCAGGACTAACAGTGTGCTGAACAGCTTCAAAGAGCCTTGCTTTTTAATTATGAATTTAAAAGCGTTTCGCTGAATAACTATGTGTTAAGCATTGCTATTTCAGCCCTCTTAATCTAAACATTTGCTGTTTCAAAACTTTCTTCAAAAAAAATTCTAGGTCAATGATGGTCAAGTATTAAACCCCCTCCTACCTAACTTTTCTCCTCCTCCCACCCAGAACACAAACCAAACTTCTCTCAAAGCCTTAGAATATTGCATCTCCTAGGAAGGGCCTCCACGACTTCACACAGTTTCCTGCTCTGTTTTCACTGTAAGTCAACCGTAAGGGCATAAATTTAGGTGGCAACGCACTGTTGCTAAAAAACTAAAACTTTTAATTTCAACTAGGCCAGAGAGGCTGCTTTAATTTACATCGTCAGTTTTCTATAATGGTTTACACTACGGAAAGGACTTCCTACAACAAAATCTGTGCAAGGTAAACCTATCATCTGTATGTAAATACTAACACATTCCTGTGTATGCAAATACAAGGACATGTATGTATTCAGTAGATACCGTAGCATATACATGATACTTTTTATTGTACAAATAAATAACCCAAACAATAACTCAAAATATTATTGTTGCGTCTGGTACTCACACGTACATAATAAACTTTTCTCTTGCAAAAATAAAACATAAACCTATGTTACCTCCTGAGCAAAACAATCCCAGCTTCGTTTTGTTCCAGCACGGCCAGAGTTCCACAACCTAAACCAGCAAAATAAAACAAAACATGACAAGCTGCCCCATGCTAAAGCAAACTGCTGTTGTTCTGAGGTAGCCACAGTGTGCAAATACAAAGGGCATCTGAACTTTAAGAGGCCAAACAATTAATTGCATAAGTAAATTGCAACTTGTTTTCTTGTGTTCTCTAAAACAGTGATTAATTTACATCAGATTGGTTTTGTTTTGGTTTTTTTTGTACTCCAGTATATCCACAGGTGAGGTTGGAAAAGAAACAACTTGCTTATGAAGCATAAAAGTGCATTTTCCCCACGAGCCTCACATCACAAACATACCGGCACAGGGTTCCTTTTTCTCTTTTTGATAACACAGCAGACATAATGCTTTTTTTCACTCCTGAATGTAGTAATACAAACACAGCTCCCCAGAAATTAAACAAATAATTCCACTCTGAGAAAACACATACTGCTTTCCCATATGACTGAGATATCGTGAAAGTAACTCCATGTTTAGAAACTTTATTTAAAATAAGTGCTTTTGGGAGAAACACTACCACTGGAAACAAAAAAGGTCCCCTTGCTGAGAAAAGCTCAGCCTTCCTCTTTAGCAGGATGGCAGAGTAGCCAGGGCACACCTGGACACTGGGTGACTGTGGCTAGAACAGTTAAAATTTTAAGGAGAAAGTATTTTCAGACATTTTATCCACATTGTGTAGGTCTCTACTACTATGTTTATTCTTGACCCTATAAAATCAGTACTAGTCTCAGAGGGTCTTGTGAAAAACAGCACTAAAGCAGAAGGACTGTGTTTTCAGATGCTGCTGGAGGATGCGGGAGGTTGGGGGCCTGAGGTGAGCCCCAGGCTGGTGCCCTGCTCCGACCCTCACCCCATCAGAGAATGGTTTGGGTTGGAAAGGACCTTAAAGATCATAGAGTTCCAACCCCCTGCCCTGGGCAGGGACACCTCCCACCAGACCAGGTTGCTCCAAGCCCCATCCAGCCTGGCCTTGAACCCCTCCAGGGATGGGGCAGCCACAGCTTCTCCCAGGCAACCTCTTCCAGTGTCTCACCACCCTCACAGGAAAGAATTTCTTCAAAATATCTCATGTAAATCTCCCCTCTTTCAGTTTAAAACCACTACTCCTTGTCCTATAGCTACTCCCTCCCCATCCTTCCCTCAGGTACTGGAAGGGGCTCTAAGGTCTCCCTGGAGCCTTCTCTTCTCCAGGCTGAACAACCACAACTCTCTCAGCCTGTCCTCACAGCAGAGGGGCTCCAGCCCCTCTGGGCATCTTCGTGGCCTCCTCTGGACCCGTTCCAACAGGTCCATGTCCCTCCTGTGCTGAGGACTCCAGAGCTGGATGGGGAGTATCTCACCACATCGGGACGCAGGCAGAGCCTTTGTACCCCAGCAAAACAAAACCAACGGGACGGGAAATCCCAAAACGCTTTTTACAGACACCGACTGACGGTCCCCACACCCAGATTTTCCACACCCACGAGCGAGCCCCCCCTCAGGAGCCGCCACCGGCAACAGACGTGACCGGTTACCCCTCTCCCTCCCCGCTCCCCCCCCCGCCCCCACCCGCGACGCCCCAGTACTGCGCGGCGGCGCCGGCCCCCCCTC
>NW_015091041.1:230353-237121 GCF_001431845.1 Calidris pugnax | reverse complement strand
GGCGCGGAGGAGCCGCCGCGCCCCCGCCGCCGCGCTCAGGGCCCTGCCGGAAGCGCGGCTCCCCCCCCGCGCCGGGCGGTGCTGAAGCTGAGCCGCCGCCGCCATCTTTGGGGATGGCAGAGGGCGGCCCGGGAGGCGATTAACGCGGCGGGCCGGGCTGGCCACCGGCCACCTAGGCTGGGACGGGCTGATAGGGCACCGCTGCTGCCTCATAAGCCCCCAGGGAATTACTGGTGGCCCCGAGTGGCCAGCCCGACCGCTGACCGGTCCCCGCTCTGGAGGTGGCAGCTGCGAGCTTTGGGCCTCTGGGGCTTATCCTTCCAGGGGCAGCCTTATCCTCTGATGTCTTCAGAGCTGTAAGCTTAGGAGGCCTCGCTGAGGAATTTATCACTTCATAGTGTTGGGCTTTCATCGTACCCCGGTGTGTTTTGTAATTAAAGGTCACCTGGCCCAGATCAGGCCGCTGACCATTCCCTGCCCCTTTATTGTGATAAACAATTCTGCAAAACCACCTTCTGGTGAGGAGGAGATCGCTTCCAAACTGCAAAGATAATTTGTTTTATATGCCACCTAAGACAGATTTCAGCAGTTTGTGTATGCATCAGCTTGAATACATGAGATGTTTCAATCATAGTATAAGTACGTATGTTACCTGTCATTTTCCCTTTTAAAAAGCCCTTCTATTTCACTCTCTGATTTCTTGAATAGATCTGTATATATTATCATTCTTGTGATGCAATTATGCTTTATGGAAGTCCTTTTATGAACAAACTCAAGTTTCCTTACACCCTTGACAACTTCTGTTTAAGTTTTGCCTTTGAAAGGAAAACAGAGAGTTTACCAGTCTTAGGGAATAAATATTTGGGCAGAGCGGAAGCTGCAGCTTTTGTAACATTTTGTTTTGTTACATTGTATCCTGTGTGTGATACACAGGACTTTAAAATACAGACATAGAGATTATTCCAGTTGAACACAGACTACCCTAATTAATTATAATGACCCATCTATGTGTGTAGAGGTAGAAATGCAAAACTATTATTTTACACATTAGGAAGGTGAGTTAGATTATTTAATCAAGGTTACATCACGGAGCTTGGAGGATAATTACGTACTCCTGCTACTCAGCCTTATATTTAAAACTAAACTTTGGCTACAAAATCTATTGTAAAGCCACACAAATGTCTAATTGCTTAAACTAGCACTCAGATGCAGATCACTGAATTAGGCAGTTTTACTAATTCTTTGATCTCATGGTAAAAGTGAAAACAAATATGTTTATCAGCCTGCAGGATTTTAGAATAAAATCAATCCAAATTGAGCATGTTAAGCTCAATTTAATATATCCTTTGGGTTACCACAGCAGCTTCCAAAGCCCAACTACTAGTAGCAAAACTATTATTTTACACATTAGGAAGGTGAGTTAGATTATTTAATCAAGGTTACATCACGGAGCTTGGAGGATAATTACGTACTCCTGCTACTCAGCCTTATATTTAAAACTAAACTTTGGCTACAAAATCTATTGTAAAGCCACACAAATGTCTAATTGCTTAAACTAGCACTCAGATGCAGATCACTGAATTAGGCAGTTTTACTAATTCTTTGATCTCATGGTAAAAGTGAAAACAAATATGTTTATCAGCCTGCAGGATTTTAGAATAAAATCAATCCAAATTGAGCATGTTAAGCTCAATTTAATATATCCTTTGGGTTACCACAGCAGCTTCCAAAGCCCAACTACTAGTAATTTATAGGTTTAATTTATTGACAGATATCATATGAGATGATTATGTTTTTTAACCCAGGGGCAAAGGGATACCTTACTGAATTGGCCAAATTCCACCAGTTTTAGCCTCAGTGAAATCTTTTAAAATCAGTGTCTCTTTTCAAAATGCAAGTTACGAGACAATTTCCTGAGCAAGGTAAATTTTTAAAGTAATTTCCCTTTGTGGGTGGGACGTCAATAACAGCATTTGAAAAGATACATTACGGTTTAATTTATTGACAGATATCATATGAGATGATTATGTTTTTTAACCCAGGGGCAAAGGGATACCTTACTGAATTGGCCAAATTCCACCAGTTTTAGCCTCAGTGAAATCTTTTAAAATCAGTGTCTCTTTTCAAAATGCAAGTTACGAGACAATTTCCTGAGCAAGGTAAATTTTTAAAGTAATTTCCCTTTGTGGGTGGGACGTCAATAACAGCATTTGAAAAGATACATTACCACTGTGGGGGTGCAGCAAGTAAATTTGGAGACAGCCCTTTGCGAGGTGTTGTTTGGGAGTCAAGTGCTCGATGGTGTAAAGTCCAGTTACTCTCTGGAGAATTTATCACGGATATTTCCAGAGGATTGGAAAGTTGTCACCAAGTGCATTTTCAAATCTAGCTGATCTTTTGTAACCAGTGAAATTCCACTACGAGGTTGTGCAAGCAGGAAGCGGTCCTTATCAGTGGCCCAGCTTTGTTTTAAAGACAGATTAAAAGAATTTTTTTTGTAGACCTAGAGATCAAGAAGTGGATAAAAGGTTACAAGGAAGTCCTGAGAAAAGGACTAGTTCCTAAAACATTTTTTTTTCACAGACAAGCTTGTGAATTCAGGTTTGAAGCGGGAAGCAAAGTAATATGCTGAGTGAAAGTATTTCTGTGGGGGTGCAGCAAGTAAATTTGGAGACGGCCCTTTGCGAGGTGTTGTTTAGGAGTCAAGCAGTGTAAAGTCCAGTTACTCTCTGGAGAATTTATCACGGATATTTTCAGAGGATTGGAAAGTTGTCACCAAGTGCATTTTCAAATCTAGCTGATCTTTTGTAACCAGTGAAATTCCACTATGAGGTTGTGCAAGCAGGAAGCGGTCCTTATCAGTGGCCCAGCTTTGTTTTAAAGACAGATTAAAAGAATTTTTTTTGTAGACCTAGAGATCAAGAAGCGGATAAAAGGTTACAAGGAAGTCCTGAGAAAAGGACTAGTTCCTAAAACATTTTTTTTTTCACAGACAAGCTTGTGAATTCAGGTTTTGAAGATCCTTAGAAGTAGAAAGCAAAGTAATATGGCATAGGAAGATTTCAAGGTAGAGAGAATAACTAAAGAAAGCTCTTCTTTTACAAGCAAAAAGAGAAGAGCCCAACAAACAAAGCCTCTAAACGTGACTGTGTTTCCTCCTCAGCCCCTGGGCAGCTGAGAAGATTCAAGAAACACGAAGGACCACCAATTATTGTAGCGTTGTGTGCTCAGCTATTGAAACCCAGAGGTCCACCAGCTCGAAGGGACATCCCCCGCCTGCAGCGGTAGATGGCAGCCACGCTCCATGCGAAAACTGAGAGTGTGTCCACAGTTTTAGGAAAAAAGTCCCTCAGGTACGCTGGTGTTATTTTTTTTCCTATCCCAACATCACCTCAATGAATTACAACAAATGAAAGTTGCTTAATACGCAACTTTTGGGCTATATTTATGCTGCAGTCACTGAGCTCAGCTCACAGCCATATGCCCCCCTGTCCTTGTTAATATTAGAATAGGTAGCTGAGGTGCTTCCAGCAAGATCTCCACATCCCATTGCATCTCCCTTTCAGTCCAGTGAGCTCTGTTCTGTCACAAATGCCTGTCCCTCACTTCCTCGGCTTGCTGGCCCACAGCTGGCTTAGGTGTGAGTTGAGCTGGTAACCACACACAAATCCTGGAAAAAGTAAGAGTTATCAGGAATGCTCCAGTCCACGTATTTAAAGGAGTTAAGGAAGAAGCTTTTCTACCAGAGAAAGTAGATTGTGAGCTATTCCCTCACGTGCAAGGACACGTAGCTTAAAACACCCAAAATACCCAGGGATTGCAGTAAACATTTTCTTGTCTTGTAGTTATTGAGCTGTTCATTAAGCTTCATGCTATCAAGATTTTCTTCTGCAACAGAGAATATTTACTGACTGAGAGAAACGTAGAGTTGTTTCCAGATGAAATTCCCACACAAGTCATAAAGCTGCATGAGTTGAAGCTTGAAGAAAAGCATTTAGTGTCCCAACGTTCACTAAAAGATTGCAAAATGGGCAAAAACTTTGTAAATAAATGAAAGTAACTGAGGGGGTTGCAGGAATGAACGCAAAGAGAAAAGGCTCCCCTCATACAGGGAAAGTTAAAGTTGCAGAAGTGGGAAGGAAGAGGCAGTTGGCACAGAGACTTCTGGAAGTGCTGTGGTTTGGGATGGGCTGGACACTAAAGAACAAAAGAAGTAAGAGGAGGCAAAGTCGCCGGAGTGATATGCTTAGTATGGCTTTTTAGGACAGTTTTTAGAAACAAGTTTTTTATTTCAGTTTAATAACTTGTGCTGCTTGGGAGAGTTCTCATCTAAAGCTCACGAAAATTGCAGTAGTTTATGTACTTTAAATACCTCATTCAAATTTTTGTATCTGCAAATTTCTTCACTTTCTTTTATGGCATAGTAGTTTATGTACTTTAAATACCTCATTCAGATTTTTGTATCTGCAAATTTCTTTACTTTCTTTTACGGCATGAACTTGAACATAAGAAGTTCCATCTAAACATGAGGAGGAACTTCTTTCCTGTGAGGGTGGCAGAGCCCTGGCACAGGCTGCCCAGAGAGGTGGTGGAGTTTCCTTCTCTGGAGACATTCCAAACCCACCTGGACACGTTCCTGTGCAACCTGCTCTGGGTGGACCTGCTTTGGCAGGGGGTTGGACTAGATGATCTCCAGAGGGCCCTTCCAACCCCACATCATTCTGTGATTCTTCATTTTTGAAACCTGTAAGTGAAGCATACTCGTGAAGAGTTTATGGTGTGTCTCCAAGCTCTTGTACCTACATTTTATCCTGTTAAAAAAGAGGGCCTTAAAGCATGGATGAATTTTAGCATCTGTTTTAAACGCAATATCTGTAGTGATGTATTTTAGTCCATTCAATTCCATCAGCACCACCATAAACAAAATTCAAAATGCAGATTAGTTTAGAATCATATTTCTCCCTCTATTGGACACCGATAGCCATAATACATCAAAAATTTAATTTGGGCAGAGTTTTGCTAAACGCATGTATGTTTTAAATTTCATCTCTATAAATCGGGGTACACTGGGACTACCTTTTTTGGTCTTGGCATCTTGTTGTACACTAGTTTGAGTGGCTAAATCAAGCCTGGGCCATCTGTCATGTGCTGTTTGTCACTCACCAAAAATGACATTTATACTGACAACTAATAAAGTTGGCAAAATCTTGGATGCTAAAATCATCATTATGGTTAAACCTAGAGGCCAGAGATTATACCTGTAGAAAAACATACAATGGAGACAGGGTCATTCTTTCAACAAGTTTACAGTTAACTGCTTGTTACAAAGTTTTGTCATTAAAAAAAACAGCCGGAACAGGGCGATACTGAATCGTGATTATATATAAACCATCTGGTGCTAAAGATGTTAATTTTACAGCACTTGAGAAACAAGTGAATAAGGGAAGCCCGCTTCCGATAGCAAATGAGGTGTTACTTTGGGTTTAAAACAATCATATGAATTTTTATCTTCTAACAAGGAGGGCCACAAAGAGGATCGGAGGGATGGGGCACCTCTCCTATGAAGACAGGCTGAGAGAGCTGGGGTTGTTCAGCCTGGAGAAGGGAAGGCTCCGGGGAGACCTTATAGCGGCCTTTCAATACCTGAAGGGAGCCTACAGGAGAGCTGGGGAGGGACTCTTTGTCAGGAAGTGTAGTGACAGGACAAGGGGTAATGGTTTTAAACTGGAAGAGGGGAGATTTAGATTAGATACCAGAAATTCTTTCTTGTGAGGGTGGTGAGACCCTGGAACAGGTTGCCCAGAGAAGCTGTGGAGGGGTTCAAGGCCAGGCTGGATGGGGCTTGGAGCAACCTGGTCTGGTGGGAGGTGTCCCTGCCCGTGGCAGGGGGTTGGAACTGGATGATCTTTAAGGTCCCTTCCAACCCAAACCATTCTATGATTTGATGAACAATGTCTGGTAGCCCACTTCTAGAGTTAACAGATTAAAAAGTATGTTTTCACTTTATAAAAAGGTGGGCAATTTGTGCTCATTATTCCAGTTTCAACGGCGTTTTGATTCTTTTTCCCCCCCGGTTTTAAGGCCCAAAGTCCCTCCCAGCCCAATCCATATCAAAAGTGACTTGGACTGGGAGAAGACGTGGTGCTGAGAGCGAAGCCAAAGCTCTCGAGTGGCTCAGGCTGAGTGGAATAGCGTGTGGCTTCCGTCCCCTTCCAGCCCGGGACTTCCTCCTGCGCTCCACAAACACGGGCTGTTCTCCAGCACAACAGAGACATATTGTTCTTGCTTCCTGTAAGGTGATGTCACCGCGGAGCTGAATGGATTCAGCGTTTTGTGGAAAAAAAACGGCATTATTTAGAAAAAAACACAGATTGCTCTTCAGACCCGAGCAAAGAAACAATAACCTACTGTATCTGGCAGATTAGCAAATATTAACTTTTCTCTGTCAATTAGCTTTTAGTTTGCTCCTCGTCTTCCCACCCCGTTTGCCCGTTCCTTATCAGCAGAAGCAAATGCCAGGCATATCTCGTCGAAAGAAGGGGACTGCTCAAGGCAAAAGCAAACAGAGCTCCCAAAGGTAGTGCCGTGACTAATTTTTCTAATAATTATTCCCGAATGGATCCTCTGTCTCCAGGAGTCAAGGGAAAACAATGGGATACAGGAGCGGGCTGCCTGCCAACGACTTGATGAGCCTGAACGAGATCAATTTTAACGGGACGGACGCATTGATGTGACATATAAACGTAACTATAAATATGTAGAGCACTG
>NW_015091041.1:218123-221403 GCF_001431845.1 Calidris pugnax | reverse complement strand
TATGAAGACAGGCTGAGAGAGCTGGGGTTGTTCAGCCTGGAGAAGGGAAGGCTCCGGGGAGACCTTATAGCGGCCTTTCAATACCTGAAGGGAGCCTACAGGAGAGCTGGGGAGGGACTCTTTGTCAGGAAGTGTAGTGACAGGACAAGGGGTAATGGTTTTAAACTGGAAGAGGGGAGATTTAGATTAGATACCAGAAATTCTTTCTTGTGAGGGTGGTGAGACCCTGGAACAGGTTGCCCAGAGAAGCTGTGGAGGGGTTCAAGGCCAGGCTGGATGGGGCTTGGAGCAACCTGGTCTGGTGGGAGGTGTCCCTGCCCGTGGCAGGGGGTTGGAACTGGATGATCTTTAAGGTCCCTTCCAACCCAAACCATTCTATGATTTGATGAACAATGTCTGGTAGCCCACTTCTAGAGTTAACAGATTAAAAAGTATGTTTTCACTTTATAAAAAGGTGGGCAATTTGTGCTCATTATTCCAGTTTCAACGGCGTTTTGATTCTTTTTCCCCCCCGGTTTTAAGGCCCAAAGTCCCTCCCAGCCCAATCCATATCAAAAGTGACTTGGACTGGAAGAAGACGTGGTGCTAAGTCGCTCAAGCTGAGTGGAATAGCGTGTGGCTTCCGTCCCCTTCCAGCCCGGGACTTCCTCCTGCGCTCCACAAACACGGGCTGTTCTCCAGCACAACAGAGACATATTGTTCTTGCTTCCTGTAAGGTGATGTCACCGCGGAGCTGAATGGATTCAGCGTTTTGTGGAAAAAAAACGGCATTATTTAGAAAAAAACACAGATTGCTCTTCAGACCCGAGCAAAGAAACAATAACCTACTGTATCTGGCAGATTAGCAAATATTAACTTTTCTCTGTCAATTAGCTTTTAGTTTGCTCCTCGTCTTCCCACCCCGTTTGCCCGTTCCTTATCAGCAGAAGCAAATGCCAGGCATATCTCGTCGAAAGAAGGGGACTGCTCAAGGCAAAAGCAAACAGAGCTCCCAAAGGTAGTGCCGTGACTAATTTTTCTAATAATTATTCCCGAATGGATCCTCTGTCTCCAGGAGTCAAGGGAAAACAATGGGATACAGGAGCGGGCTGCCTGCCAACGACTTGATGAGCCTGAACGAGATCAATTTTAACGGGACGGACGCATTGATGTGACATATAAACGTAACTATAAATATGTAGAGCACTGATTTCCCTCTTTTTCTCCCAGATCTGTTTAACACAAACACCTGCTAAACCAAATTGAATAAATAAAAAAGACATTGAGGTGCTGGAGCGGGTCCAGAGAAGGGCGACAAAGATGGTGAGGGGTCTGGAGCACAAGTCTTATGAGGAGAGGCTGAGGGAACTGGGGTTATTCAGCCTGGAGAAGAGGAGGCTGAGGGGAGACCTTATTGCTCTCTACAACTCCCTGAAAGGAGGGTGTAGAGAGGTGGGGGTCGGTCTCTTTTCTCAAGTCACAGGCGACAGGACGAGAGGAAATGGCCTCAAGTTACGCCAGGGGAGGTTCAGGCTGGATATTAGGAAAAATTTTTTCACTGAAAGGGTTATCAGGCATTGGAATGGGCTGCCCAGGGAGGTGGTTGAGGCACCATCCCTGGAGGTGTTCAAAAGACGGGTTGATGTAGTGCTGGGAGGTCTGGTTTAGTGATGGTGATGCTTCTTGTTTGTTGTGCGGGTGTCTATTTTTGTCAGTTAGGTTGAGGGTTGGACAAGATGATCTTTAAGGTCCCTTCCAACCTAGAAGATTCTGTGATTCTGTCATTCTGTGAAATCATCCCATTTCACTGTGCTGCTGTTCAAAACCAGACATGATTCTGTCATTCTGTCATTCTGTGATTCTATGAAATCATCCCATTTCACAGTGCTTCTGTTCAAAACCAGACGGCAGAACTCTCAAAGCCCTTTCCCTTTATAAATCCGCTTCGAGTTCCTGGGAGCTTCACTCCGGGCCTGCAAACGATCTGGAAGTTTGTGGGATGTTCCTGTGATTTGGGATGTCAGAGGATGCTGTGTCCCCCCCCCACGCCGGGTGGCCGCGACTCACTGGGAGGCGCTCCTCACTCCCACCCCTTTCCCTTCCCACCGAGGGACATCTCGCTTCGTCACCCAACCTTCGAGGGCTCTGGACGGGCAAATTCCAAGCGAATGGAAGTAGCCGAGGTCATTTAATCACATCACGGGGGGCAGTTTTCCAGCCGGGAAACTCCCAGGCCGGGACCCCCGCTCCCGGGCCGGAGGGGGGAGCAGGCGGGCGGAGCGCCGAGGGGGCGTGGCCATTCCAGTCCGGGGGGCGTGGCCATTCCCGCCTCAGGGGGCGTGGCCAGGTGTTGGCTCCGCCCCCCTCCCGCCGCCGCCGCCGCTCGGCCGAGGCGGGGGCGCCGGAGAGCGCTCGGTCCCACAAGTGGTTCCTCCCCGCGGCCGAGTGATTTCTCCTGGGAAGAGCCGAGCGGCCGGAGGTTCCCCGGGAGCGGCGGGGAAGAAGGAAGGGGACCGGACTGCCCCGGAGGGTTGCCTGGCTTCGCCGGGTTGTCCCTACGGGTGCGGGGGTAGAAGGGAGCGGCGCGCCATGCTGCCGGCGGCAGACACCGAAGGAGGCTGTGCTCGTCTGCCCGCCTCCGGCAGCCTCCGCTAGAGCCCCGGAGGGGGGGAACCCCTCTCCTCTCACCCCTCCAGCAGCTCGGCGGGACCGTACCGGGGGTGGCCGGTGCAGCATGGCATCCGCCTAACCCCAACCAGCGCGACAGAGCCCCGCGGCGGCAGCGGCTGCCCCCACGCCGGGATGAGTGACAGCGGCGAGGGGATCGTCAGCTTGTCGGTGCCCGGCCCCGCCGGCGAGGAGACGCCGGGCAGGCGGGCGCAAGGAGCCGAAACCGGTGCCCGCAGCCTCCTCTCCGACTTGGCCGGGCCGCCGGCCGGTCCCCTGTGGGCTGAAGACGGAGCCGCCGCCGCCGCCGGTGTTTGCCCGGGCATCGCATCGCGGGCCAAGGGTGGCGGCCGTCGAACGGCAGTCACCTACGTGATCAACGAGGCGAGCCAGGGGCCGCTGCTGGCGGCGGAGAGCGGCGCCCTGCAGAGCCTGCGGGAGGCGTGCGAGGTGGTGGGGGCCGCCTTGGAGACCCTCCACTTCGGCAAGCTGGACTTCGGCGAGACGGCGGTGCTGGACCGCTTCTACAACGCAGGTGAGAGCCCGGCCACGGAGGCTACCGGGAGCCCGGCTTCGTCCCTTCCTCGCCTCCCGTGGCCGCCCCGGGAGGGAGCAGGCGCGGCTTTCCCCCCCC
>NW_015091041.1:209649-216084 GCF_001431845.1 Calidris pugnax | reverse complement strand
CCCTCACCCCCCCCAAGTTGATGTGTTTTGGAGAAGAAACTCCCCGCCAGCGAGCGTGCTGTGAATCAGCACTTGGGACTTTTTTCCCCCCTGGATTAAACATGACCTGGCTGTTTTTCTCCCCAAAAAAAGTGCAGGGATGTAAGTTTCTTACTAACACGCTGGCTGGAACAGGCAGGAGCTGCGAGGTCCCCCAGGAGCTTTGGAAAGCAGGTTTGGGCACCAGCCATGCAATTTTATTTTATGCTGACACCTTTATCTTGGGATATTGGGCTTCTTGGAAGTTTGTGCTTCGGCTGCTGGTTGTATAAAACGTTTTTAGGATGGATGGGCTTGAACAAAGAGCTTGTGCCCCCCACCCATCCGGTGAAGTTGGCGTGAGTGCTCTCTGCTGCATCCTCTCACCCCCGTTTTGCCAGCTTTCCCAGCCATAAAATTGTCACACCTTCACCGGGAGATGCAGGGAGACGAGGTGGTGTGTTGTGATTCGCCTGGCACCGTTTTTAAAAATAATAACAGAAAAAATTCCCCCCCCCCATCTTTTTTATCTTATTGACCGAGATGTGTGAACATAGAATAAAAAAAGCCTACTTACTAGATTTGTGAAGACTTCATAAAACTAAGATGATAGTAGAGAATTAATGTCTTTTTGCCTTAAATAAAATAATAATCAGAAGCACGTAACTGATCTGACCTACAATTTTAAGGTTATTGTGTGTGGTATGGTTTTGGTGTATGTGAAATACATGCAAAAACAATAAACATTTAAAGTTTTGGTTGATATCCTAGTTACCTCCTCTCCTGAGGAGAAAGAAATAAACCAAACCCAAACAAATGGAAAAAAAAAAAAAAAAACAACAACCTTCTGGCTGTTTTGTAGCCAGTCCCCACAAAACAAAGATGCTCTTCAGCTTGGACATGCGGATGGGTGTCATCTCTCTGAAACTGGGCAAACTGTGCCTCGTGGGCTGCTGCTTTCAGCTCAGAGAGGTGGGTGATTCCTCCTGCCTGTTGCAGAGCTTGTGTCACTAGAGGTGACGTTCTCAGAAGTCAGAGGAGCCGTCCTCCCCCGTGGAGATAGGACGGCCCCTAGAGCTATAGATCCTATACTTTCCCTGTACGGATAAGAAGGACTGTGGATTTCAAGCACCCTGACAGCTCTTTTCAGGAGAGGTGAAACTCTGCGAGGCTCTTTTGGTTCTTTTTGGAAGCTGTTGTGTTGTGAGGCTCGTGGAGTTGAATTATCTGGCGTGGTTTTGTGCTTCTTGGTTAATTTTTAGACTCGGAGCCACTCAATAGACGAGCTCCTGGTGGTTCACCGAGGCTTTTCTTGTCATGGGAGGTTTGACTTGAAGTTGGGCCCCTTTTAATTCTGGCAGTAGGCGTCTGGCATATAGTGCTACATAACTGCACACTTATGTAATAGCATTTCCTTATTTCGATGGCTTTTGAGCAAACTGTGTAAATGTGAAAACGTTACTCTTTTTTTTTTTTTCTTTTTTTTTTTATTTCGGTCCTGTTTGGCTGCGGGAATTTAATCAAAGTATTGCAAAAGAGGGAAAACACTTTGCCATTCTGTTTGAGTAGCAAAGCCTGTAAATGTGTAAGGGACTAGGAGAGAAACGTCCAGCTCCTGGACTGAAGAGAGAAAGATGGAGAAGTTTGTGTCTGCTCCACGTACACTCTTTATGTCATAAACCAGCTGCAGTCCCAAAACTGGGCTGTGATGCTGGCTCTGAGGCTCAGTGTAGGTCTAGAAGGATCTGTGAGTTTTCACACTTGTTTCTTTATTCCTCTTGCATTTTATATGCTCTCTCTGACTATTTTTAAGAACTAGTTGTTCTCCAGAAGCTTTCCTCAGGTTAGGAACAGAACAGCATTAAAGAGTAGAAGGTGTGTAAGCTGAAGAATGCAGATGAGGAGCAGTGTAGGGAACAAAATCAATACAGTGTAACTGTTACACAGATGTTTTCTATTTTCTTTTAATTGCTTTAACAGGGTGGTGGGGCAGAGCGTTGTAGGTGACCTAAACTCCTATCCCCCTTCTAGTCCTTTCTCTTGCTGTGTGATCGAATGTGGTATTGATAATGGTTTTGATAAATAGTATTGATAAATATAGATATTTATGATAGTATTGATAAATAATGTCTGCACACTGCATTACTTTAAAAATGCAGTGTATGATAATAGTACTGCATGACTGAATGTTCAATAAGAATTTAGCAGTAAAGCTGCTTTCAAATTAAGTGATGGTTAGTTGGTCTTATTCAAGGTATCGAGTTTAACTGGGCTAAGCTAACAGCTAAGTTAAAAGAGTAAGGAGTGATTTCATGAAGGTTTGGAAAAATCAAGCTCATAACTGCGTTTATATGAAATATAACAATAAACCTCTCAACTTTTGTAACCCATATAGATCAACTGTGGTTGGGGGGGTGAGCGCTGCACTATAATGTATCTATCCATCTTCAAGACTTCCCTTTTTTATATCTTGTTTCTGCTTTGTACCAAACTTCCCTTTTTTAATATCTTGTTTCTGCTTTGTGTAACATAATCTGAACTCCTGGCGATCTCTGATGGGAAGTTCGCTTCGTGCCTTTCACTGCTTCAAAGACAACTTCAAGGAGTATTAAATAAAACCTAATCTCAGATGTAAATACTCATCATCCGCTCTAAATGTAGCTTAGCCTGCTAATAATCTTCTTCTGCCAGCTTCAGTCAACCCATGGTCCTTTAAATGCTGAGACATAATTAGGAATGCATATGATTAATGAGGAGGTCTCAGCTGTGTATAACTGAACCATTCAAGCACCAGAGGTTAAGAATGAGCCTATTGTAGCATTTCTGCTCACATGGTTTGAAATCGGCTTTTTCAGCCAAAAGAATAAATTGCTTCTTGAGGAGCAAGTGTCAAACCAGCCCTAGAAACTGTTGGAAAAGTGCCTGCCAAAAATAGAGATTTCAACATTTATCGCATTTTACTCCACTTAAGCAAACAGTTAAGTAAGGAGAGGAAAATCTAATCTAATTTCTTGCAAAATTCAGTGTATTTGGGCTTGATCAGCTGTCTCAAGGAAACACTAAGAGAATTTTCTTCAGCTTCTTATGCTCGTTTCCTGAATCAATGGCCCTTATGATAATTATACTAACACTCTTGTGTGGGGCTATTGACGTAATTCCCCAGGACAACAACGATTGACTAAAACAGAGCTCATCGAATAACAGATCATAAAGTTGGTTTTGTCTCTTCTCTTTGTTTCTGGAATTCTGCATCATTGCTGTTAGGATTCCTGCAGGCTTGGGCTAGAAATTGTCGGTGTTGGCTTAAGGGGCTCAGAAACATATTGTGCAACGTGTTTGGGGGGGAATCTTGGCACCCAAAATGACAAGATCTTCAGAGAGCTGTCACTTGTGAGAAAGTGAACTTTCCTTGGAAGGTGTTCTGTGCCTAAATTGCTTCTGCAGGCTTTGCAGAATGTTTGTGGATTGTGCGTTTATAAACATTCACAGACACATAGAACTGCAGTAAAGCTGCACCAGGGCTCACCTCACCTCCATTCTTGCAGTTTCTTCCCGTTTTTCTCTAAATATGCTAAATTGCATGATGCTAAATTGTTGTGGGGTATTTTTTGGAGGTCATTTATGCTTTCATGTAAGCTTCCTGGAAGTTCTGTGATTGTGACATGCTAATGCAAACTCTCCTCCTAAACCCCAAAGGGTGATGTTCTTGGTTTTAGAGGTTGATATAGATATTTTCCATGGTAAAAAGCTTCCTACTCTATTAGCTCTCTTTGTAGGAGCAAAAAAACCCCAATGCTGCCAGAGAGAAAGTGACTGCAAGATTTATTCTACTCCACGTTGTCTCTCAGAACAATTAGGATTTTAAAAACGTTTTTCTTTGTACTTCCTGATTATTATTTTATTGATTTCACTAACGGAGTTTTGTCAGACACTTGAAACAGTGCATGTGCTTTCTGGGATTATGCAGCACTTGAATCCATCACTTGTTTTACTGTTTTGACACGTCCCCCCACCTCGCCCCATTCCCCCAGGTGCTGCTGAATCACAGCTACTATTTCTATAGCATCGTGAGTGGAGAATCCCTGTTCCAGATGATAGTTCTTGTTAACACAGCAGGAAAAAATTATCCCGATCGTGTCCAATTTCAGAGTCGAGAGCAATTACTAAAAAAAAAGTCTAGTCCCACTGTCAGCAGAACTCATGGTGAAAGAGCTTTGCATTTCAGCAGCACTGTGTTGCAAGGGATGAGCTGGAGCAAGAAATGCTGAATAATTTAATAATGCAGGTGATGGGCAGCGTGGAGCTGATGATTATAGCCATGCTTTCAAGATAGACATGTCAGGATGTGAGGTGTTATGAGTACAGAGTGTTTGGGTCCGATGCCTATATTGTAACATTTAAATGGGATGGGTTATAAAGCTCCTTTTGATTCTGGACTCTGTTACAAGGCAGCGTTAGAAACCTAAAATAAATGCATAGCACATCTTCAGTGCAAAACAGTATTTCGTTCTGAAGCACGTGAATGTGATTTACATCTACAACAACAACGATGAGGAGGACGAGTCTGGGGAAAAAAATGAGGATGAGGAAAAAAAACACATTCCTGATAGAATCATAGAATGGTTTGGGTTGGAAGGGACCTTAAAGATCATCCAGTTCCAACCCCCTGCCCTGGGCAGGGACACCTCCCACCAGCCCAGGTTGCTCCAAGCCCCATCCAGCCTGGCCTTCAACCCCTCCAGGGATGGGGCAGCTACAGCTTCTCTGGGGACCCTCTTCCAGTGTCTCACCACCCTCACAGGAAAGAATTTCTTCCTAAAATTTCATCTAAATCTCCCCTCTTTGAGTTTAAAACCATTACCCCTTGTCGCATGCCTCCCCTCCCTGATCAAGAGTCCCTCCCCATCTCTCCTGTAGCCCCTTCAGTTACCGGAAGGCCATTACAAGGTCTCCTGGGAGCCTTCTCTTCTCCAGGCTGAACATCTCCAACTCTCTCAGCCTGTCCTCATTGGAGAGCTTCTCCATCCCTCTGATCATTTTTATGGCCCATAAAGTTTCTTTTGTCTGTTCGTAGTTAGTGCTTGTGGAGAACTTGTGAATTTAAGTAATTTTGGGATTTGAAACAATACATTCACAAATACTTCCATTGCTGGACCAGCTATAAATTTGATAACTGGATTCCAATATGGGGACTATGTGCATAACTTCCATCAGTCGATAGAAGACTGGAAGATCAGCATCCCATCAGCTTCTGCATGAAGTAGGAGGAGCACAGCAGATGCACGGAGGGCACGTATGGAGTGGATGTATGTGGGTTGTGAGACCTGGGTTCTATTTCAAGCTTAGTCACTGGCCTGTCATAGCAATTTGTAGCTCTGCTGTGCAGCAAGGGTTTCCTTGGGCCTCTCCCCTAGACAAGATGCTTGTAGAGCATCTCGAGTGGGTTCCCTGGGCACAGAAGCCCTGATGCCACTGTGAATTTCCAGCCATTTCTATAATGTAAATAATATTAAGGGTGTGCTCCTGCAGTGCTTATTGACCAAATCTCCCAGTGAGACACCTGGATGGTGAGTTCCCATCTAGGCTTTGGTTGGATTATTGGAAGCTACAAGCTTTTGAAATGTTGCCTTCTCTGTTAAGTGCATCAGAGCTGGTTTTCAAATACCATGTACTGCTTGGTATTTGAAGTTGCAGGAGAAATATGGGTTATGAAATTATTAGGGTCTCTTGAAATACAGTAAAGATATAAAACTCATCGTGAGGCATCTGTATGAGCAGACATCATGAAAGTGTATTTCCCAGCGGGGAGAAGCCTGACTGGAGCTAGATAAATGCTTTTTGAGAGTAATGCAGAAGAAAGCCTGGGACTGATTTTTTTTTTTTTTTCCTGCAGTTTGCATTTCTGTAGCTCTGAACAGGTTGTGTCATAGAGAAATGACTCCTGAATTTACTGCAGTCCTGAGAAGAATTTGATTTCTCTCTTTAGTCACTCTCTGTAGTGAAGAAGCACAGTGTAGCAAGCTGGTTATGTAGCAAGTGACAATAGAATAAAACAAATCGTGTTAAAGCCTAAAGGATCAAGTGAAAACCAGAAAAGGCCCTAATGCATAATTTAGCACCATTATCCTCAGTAAATTTCCCCGTCTGTTATGGTCTTAAATAACATTAAGTTAAGCAAGTGAAAATTTCAGTTTTGCAACAGTTGAGCTTCTTTTGTCTCTCGGTAGAGAAGAGCTGAATTTTAAGTGTATTCTGTAGGGCTGATAGTTTAAAAGTTGTTCCTTTTTTTTTTTTTTTTTTTTTTCCCTTCACAGGTTACTCAGCTGACAGGTTTCTCAGACCCTGTCTACGCAGAAGCGTATGTCCATGTCAATCAGTATGACATTGTGCTGGATGTGCTGGTGGTCAACAAGACCA
>NW_015091041.1:148058-199751 GCF_001431845.1 Calidris pugnax | reverse complement strand
TGCTTGTAGAGCATCTCGAGTGGGTTCCCTGGGCACAGAAGCCCTGATGCCACTGTGAATTTCCAGCCATTTCTATAATGTAAATAATATTAAGGGTGTGCTCCTGCAGTGCTTATTGACCAAATCTCCCAGTGAGACACCTGGATGGTGAGTTCCCATCTAGGCTTTGGTTGGATTACTGGAAGCTACAGGCTTTTGAAGTGTTGCCTTCTTTGTTAAGTGCATCAGAGCTGGTTTTCGAATACTATGTACTGCAAGGTATTTGAAGTTGCAGGAGAAATGTGGGTTATGAAATTATTAGGGTCTCTTGAAATACAGTGAAGATGTAAAACTCATCGTGAGGCATCCGTATGAGCAGACATCATGAAAGTATATTTCCCAGCGGGGAGAAGGCTGAATGGAGCTAGATAAATGCTTTTTGAGAGTAATGCAGAAGAAAGCCTGGGACTGATTTTTTTTTTTTTTTCCTGCAGTTTGCATTTCTGTAGCTCTGAACAGGTTGTGTCATAGAGAAATGACTCCTGAATTTACTGCAGTCCTGAGAAGAATTTGATTTCTCTCTTTAGTCACTCTCTGTAGTGAAGAAGCACAGTGTAGCAAGCTGGTTATGTAGCAAGTGACAATAGAATAAAACAAATCATGTTAAAGCCTAAAGTTTTAATTTTTGTTCTTTTTTTTTTTTTTTTTTCCCCCAGCCCTTTGGACCAGTTGCCTTTTAGAACTGCTTTATCTGCACACACGGGTAACTTACAAGTTGTATTTGTAAGTTTTACCCAAAGAGACTAAAAAAACTCAAGGGCTCAACATTGATAGGGGTTTTATACATTTGAGGTTAATAAAATGGAAGTTATTGCTGGGATTCCCATCTTTCATCATAGGCTTCCTGCTTTAGATCATCTGTGAGTGTCCCCTGTCCACAGTAGTCTCCTACTGCTTTTATTTTTTTTCTTTTTATGGGCTCTGGGGGGTTTATATTCAGTGATACAGACCCCCTCAGAAATGCTGCGTTTGTTGGAATGAGACAGACCCATGAAGCAGTCAGCGAAGCCGTTTCGTGCGGCAGAACGTGCGGGAGAGCAGTGACAGCAGCATCTCTTCTTACAATTGGGGATATTTCTGGTAATTGGTGATGGGTGGATCTCTGTAAGAAGTTTGTAATTGTTTGTATTCCAAGGGAAAATGAACCTCAGGCTGAGCTTGACACACAAGCACGGGCTGCTTCTTTTTAGTGCATATTACTTTTTTTTTCCTCCGGGACTGAATTTATTCCTTGACTGGAGCAGATACCATACCTCTTTCAGTTATGAAGAGCTGCTCATCAGCTACTAACAACGGAATGCCAGAGTTGAATTCCCTTCTAAATCATGTCTGCCTTTATTCATAACTTTAGGGATGCGTTTAGATGTGGCATGGGGATTAAAGCTTTCCCACAGACTGAATCATTTGAAGTTGGTGGGAATCAGCACTCTTTCAAGTCCCACAAGAAACGTACGTTTTGATTTAGGAACTAGATGCCCTGGTAAAAATCTGGCTCCGCGTTTCTCCCTTACTGTAATAAAGTAAATGAGTTGCTCTGGGATTTGCTTGCTGATGGCATCAGTGGATGTCTCTTGCAGAGAGTGCGCTCCGGGTGAGTAAGCAGCTGGTGCTTTCAGTGGTGAAGATGGCTCTTCAGGGATGTCTCAGCAGAAGAGTTATCTGCAGCTCTTGCAGAGAGTTTTATCTGATCTTCTTTCATAGAGTCATAGAATAGAGTGGTTTGGGTTGGAAGGGACCTTAATGATCATCCAGTTCCAACCCCCTGCCCTGGGCAGGGACACCTCCCACCAGACCAGGTTGCTCCAAGCCCCATCCAGCCTGGCCTTGAACCCCTCCAGGGATGGAGCAGCCACAGCTTCTCTAGGCAACCTCTTCCAGTGTCTCACCACCCTCACAGGGAAGAATTTCTTCCTGAGATCTCATCTAAATCTCCCCTCTTTCAGCTTAAAACCGTTCCCTCTTGTCCTATGGCTGCACTCCCTGATAAAGAGTCCCTCCCCATCTCTCCTGTAGCCCCTTCAGGTACTGAAAGGGGCTCTGAGGTTTCCCTGGAGCTTTCTCTTCTCCAGGCTGAACAGCCCCAACTCTCTCATCCTGCCCTCATAGTAGAGGTGCTCCAGCCCTCTGAGCATCTTCGTGGCCCTCCTCTGGACCCATTCTAGCATGTCCATGTCTTTCCTGTGCTGAGAACTTCAGAGCTGGATGCAGGACACCACGTGGGGTCTCACCAGAGTAGAGTAGAGAGGCAGAATGACCTCTTTCCCTTCACACAACACCTGTTGGATACAGGTATAATGCAGTTTTCAGTACAATCTTTTTGGCTCACGAGGGACTACAGATGGAACCCTGCAGTCTGTGAAGTGTGAAGATGCAGGGTCCATCACTGAATTCATTTGGCACCTTCTCGTGGACTTTGGGGCTTCCAACAGGGGTGTGTTCTGCGATGTGCCAGAGAGCCCAAGTCAGCCCTCTGGCTGTAACACAGAAAGCCCTGGGTGCGACCAAGGAAGACTTGGAGATGTTCAGAGAGGAAAGGAACACTTGTACCGCTGTCAGAATTCGTTTGTGGTTCTGAAGTGGGGCCCCTTGTGCTTGGGATAAATTTATCCGGTTATGTTGACACAGCAGCAAAGTGCTTCGTTTAACTCCACTGTAGAGGCACACCCAGAAGATTAAAAGCTTCTGCTTTCACTGCTCCACTTTAAATACGATTTTTACAGCTACACACGCTTTTAAAAGCATGACAGTACTGGTTTTTCCACCTGGAAAAATATCTCTGAGGGAAATCATGCTCGATGTGTGCCATAATTTTGTGTTTTATTGGTTTATCACTGCCTTTCAGTGTGGTATCTAAGATAAGGTTTCTCAGCCTTCCTCCAGAAGCCTTGGGGATGATTCATATGAAAACTGATTGATTTTAATCTGAGTGGTGACCACTGGTTCTGCTTCCACACACTGGCATTAATGTGGGGTGCTGGTGAAAGCCGGGTTTTTGGTTGTGTGCTCCATCAAGAGAAGTGTGGCCAGCAGTGCAAGGGAGGTGATTCCACCCCTCCACTCTGTGCTCATCAGACCCCACCTGGAGTACTGTGTCCAGCTTTGGAGTCCTCAGCACAGGAGGGACATGGATCTGTTGGAATTGGTCCAGTGGAGGGCCACAAAGATGATTAGAGGGATGGAGAACCTCCCCTATGAAGACAGACTGAGAGAGCTGGGGTTGTTCCGCCTGGAGAAGAGAAGGCTCCAAGGAGACCTTAGAGCCCCTTCCAGTATCTGAAGGGGCTCCAGCAGACATGGGGAGGGACTCTTGATCAGGGAGTGGAGCCATAGGAAGAGGTGTAATGGTTTAAACTGAAAGAGGGGAGATTTACATGAGCTATTAGGAAGAAATTCTTTCCTGTGAGGGTGGTGAGACAATGGAAGAGGAAGAGACAAAGAGACAGAGAAGCTGTGGCTGCCCCATCCCTGGAGGGGTTGAAGGCCAGGCAGGATGGGGCTTTGAGCAACCTGGTCTGGTGGGAGGTGTCCCTGCCCAGGGCAGGGGGCTGGAACTGGATGATCTTTAAGGTCCCTTCCAACCCAAACCATTCTGTGATTTTATGATCACTCCTTGTGGCTTGTGCCACCGGTGGAAGTGACGTGTGGCATCTGTTGGGAAGGGCAGGAGCTACTGGGCCTCCTGAACAAATCTTGGCTTCCAGATCGCAGTGTGAAATGAGCAGTTTTTGCCAGGTGGTTGGTGTGAAGAGCTGGGAATGCTTCCAGGTCTCCTTAGGAGTGGAATTCAGTCAGTTCCGAACACCGTCTCCGTTCCTGGGTCATGGAATTACAATTGGATTGCAAAAGGCTCAATGACACCGTCCCCATCGCTTTCACCAGAAAAGAAGTGGTTGTTACCTGTGTAAATATACTGAAGTCCTGTTTATTTATGTTCTCTGTTTCCTGGAGGTCAGTTTCCATTTTTGTTTTGCGGAGCTGAACTCTGCTGGTGCTTCATATAATAATAAATATACTCCATATGATACTTGGGAGTCCCTTAACGTGTAGTTTCTGACGAGGGTTTTCAGTGACCTTGCAAATCAGGCAAACTGCTGCGCAGAAACTGTTTTGTTTGCTTACGATGATTAACCTTATTTCAGGAGGTAAACTTCCCTGATTAATTCATTCAATATTTGTGTGTTATTTACATTTCAAGACTGTGAAGCCTGTGCGACTCTACCTTCCGCAACTGGTTTTTTATCTTATGAGTGGATGCTAATTAGGAGAGCAACACAACTTCTTAAGAATTTTTTTTTTTTTTGAGACTGTTTAACTCAAAACCCTGGTGGTTCTAGTTTCATTTTATTTCTGCTGGAGTTTGGTGTTTTGTTTTTTTTTTAATTATGATTTCTTTTATGTCTTTCGGGGTTGTCATTGAATTTGGGGATTTTCCCTGTTTTATTAACCAGGAGGAACAATTCTGGGGATAGCGATGGCAGGGGCAAACCAGAAAAAAAGGGAGCACTTCCAAAATACCCTGTTCAGCTACAGCATTGCTGTATAAAGCAGGATTTTTTTAATTTTTTTTTTTAAAAGGGTGCTGGTAAAGGGGAGAGAAAGCATGTTCTCTGGTGCTGCAGCTTGACGAGGAGGGTGGGAGAAAAGGAATTACCCATGTCATATGTTGGCCACATCAGCCTGCTCTTTGTTATCTTTGAGGAAGTGCTGGGATCTTGCAACTTCTGGTCTGTTCTTGAGGGATTATGTTCTTTCCTATCCCTAGATCAGAGTGAGCAGAGAACTGCTTGGGGTTTTTTTTTTTCCCTCTTTTACTTCTTCTCACAGCCCAAGGGGCAGCACGTGGGTGCCCTGACCCAGCCAGAAAAGGCCATCACTGGTGGTGAAGTCTGAACTTCACACGGCATGGTTGAGTTCACAGCTGTAGCTGGAGAGAGAAAATATCTCCTGAACCTCTCGGCGAGAGGGTGGAAGCTCGAGGCTTTTTGCTGGACAAGTCTCAAGGTGTATGGAAGAACGTTCTGCAGATGAGCTGCCAAGTGTCCCATGGTCTGGATTCAGCTGCCCCTCCAACAGCTCCTATTGAAGCTTTACTCAGATGCACTTGCTCCTATGAAGCTTTAATAGCAACAGAAGTTTGTGGAGGTCATTAAGAGTGAAGCAGTTTTAATCCGGTTCAAATAACTCAGCACGTTTGGGTGTGTTTCACAATTTTGAGGAAAATCACAAAATCGTAAAATGGAGAAAGTGTTAAAAGTTTGCATTCTAAAAGTGTTCCACAAAAGAAGCAAAAAAAATAAGGGTTCTTGCCAGTAATTCTGTTACCAGAACCTATGATCTCCCTTTTCCAGCTGATGCAAGAAGGCCAAAATGCAATAAAAGGAAAATGGACTAATCTCAAGCAAGAGCTTCTGCAGCAAACCCTGCCAGATGGGTGTGTAACTGGAAAACTTCCAGTCCCTTTTGTTGCTTAACTGCTTGCATTTTGGTCTGTTTTCTGTGGCGTCCCAGAAGCGTCTCTGCTTTGAGCCATCAGTGTGTTGACAACTTGATATTTTGTCTTTATATTTCTTCTCTGTTCAAGTAGTTTAATAGTAGCTCCGGTGGAAAAATTTCCCAGTAGGCAGACTGCCCAAGCCTCAGTGGATTCCAGTTTATGCTGGGGCTGGTTGCAGACTGGCAAGTGCCTGTCTTCAGGATTGCATTCAATTCACAAGAGGTTATTTATTTATTCCTTATCTATTAGGAATTGAAACTATTGACTCAGAGCTGCTGCTGTGGTAATTTCTAGCCGTGCTTTTGCGGTAGAGCTCTCTCAGGCTTCCAGCGCTAAAAGGCCTGGCTGACATGGCGTGTTTTCAAATAATCTTTAATGCTGATAAATAAATAAAATAAGGTTGCAATCACTGTAATGTGCATGTCGATATCAGAAAAGAGAACCATAGAATGGTTTGGGTTGGAAGGGACCTTAAAGATCATCCAGTTCCAACCCCCTGCCCTGGGCAGGGACACCTCCCACCAGACCAGGTTGCTCCAAGCCCCATCCAGCCTGGCCTTGAACCCCTCCAGGGATGGGGCAGCCACAGCTTCTCTGTCTCTTTGTTTCTTCCTCTTCCATTGTCTCACCACCCTCCCAGCAAAGAATTTCTTCCCATATCTAATCCAAATCTCTCCTCTTCCAATTTAAAACCATTACCCCTTGTCCTGTCAATACACTTCCTGACAAAGAGGCCCTCTCCAAGAGTCCTCTTGCTAAGAGTATGCTGCTGCAGTGCTAAGTAGGGAAAGAAGATGATAAAATCCATTTTTTTGTATGCACTCCCTCTCAAATAAGTAGGACTGTGGGAAGAGTTGAGTGTGTTGTGTGTCTCTTTGAGGTGCGGTCCCATGGCAGCTGATGGGTGGATGAAAAGCTGGACTAACACACTTCTTGGTGCTTCTTTCAGTCTTCAGATCCTTACGTGATGAGGTGAGTGAGGAGCCAACCTGGTTGGTAACTCACCCTTTTATTTATTTCTGGTCAGTTTTCTGTTGGGTAAGTTTTCCAAGCGGAGCACTCAGTCCAGAGGACAGGCCAAAAGCTGGGCTGCAGCACCCGGGGGTGAGGTTGCCTCAAGGTGTGGTTTCATGTTATTCTTGATCCTGTCTCGTCGTGGGTTGCCTCACATCCTTTCCTCTTCCGGGAAGGGTGGCGAAGGAGTGTGTTGGCCGTGCCAGCTTGTTTGTGCTCTCAGCCTGATGTTTTTTTCAGAAACTTGAAAACAAGGCTTGAAAACATGGTTTGGGTTTTGCCCTGGATTGGAACAAAAACCTCAGGACGTCTCATCAGCTGAAAGTCCAAAAGATTCTGCCCTTCAAATTGAAATGTGTGACCACATCTCTGCTAGAAAATGAGATATTTGTGGCTACCAGAGCTCAGTCATCTACACTGTTAAGTTCATAGAGCTTCTGGCAAGCTTTTGGCCTGGGCTAACTAGTACAGTCTCCGTAGCATTCCCAGTGGCCAGTCTGAAGGCAGTAACCTGGGGCTAGGGGACTTTAATATAAATGTAGGCCATCCCATACCACTTGGTCTTCAGTTTAACAGGCTGCCCAGGGAAGTGGTTGAACATCATCCCTGGAGGTATTTAAAAGATGGGCAGACATGGTGCTGAGGGACATGGTTTAGTGATGGTTTTTGTTAAATTGATGGTTGGACTCGATGATCTTAAAGGTCCCTTCCAACCTAGAGGATTCTATGATTGGTCTTTGTGCAGAAGTGGGGCCTGGGGCATGTTCAATCAATCAGCGTTGCTTTACTGGTTTTCCCTAGTTTAGGTGTAACAAATGTGCTCCTCTGAGGAGATTTTAAGCTCACATGGACAGCTGAGGACGTGTGCTGCATCTATTCAGGGAGGTGGGTTAAAGGTCTCATGTCTGTGAGTGCACAATTCCAGCAGCTATCTTTGCTTCCGAATTCACAGTCTTTCTTGGAGCCCTTGAACTGAAGGAAGGGCAGCGGGTGGCTATTGCAAGTCTTGGGCCTCAGTAGTCATCGAGCAAATGAGATGCTAATATGTGCTAACTGTTGAAAAGGAATCCTTCCAAAAAACACCTTCTAGAACTAGATTGCAAGTACAGCGTTTGTGCATCTTTTCCAGCACGGATCATCACTGCCTTTGTATCCGCACGTAACATCCCAAAAGTCCTAACTGAATATGATGTAAAAATTTTATTTTTTCTTTTAGTAGTTCTGGACTTTCAGTCCAACTGTCAGGCATAACTGAGTGAGCACCTCTCAGTTCCTGTTTTGATAAAAGGTATGATATTTTTCAGTGATTGATTTCAGTGTAAAGTGACTGCTCTGCTTTGCTGCAGTTACACAGAGAAGCCTTCAGTGTGGAAAAGGAAGAAGATTGACCGTGAAAGAAACAAATGAAGTTACAGGAGCTTAATTTGGACTCCTGCTATTATAAATGATTTGTTTAATGCTGGCAAAATTGGTCCCTAGGTTTCATGGATTAATGTTCTGGCCTTTATATCCAGGTATTTTTGGCCAAATCTCTGTATTCCTCACAGTGAAAGAGCGGTTACTGTGCTCAAAATGAACGTGTGAATAGATGGTGGGTGTTTTCCCTTTTTTGGGTCAGTGTCTCTAATGTTTGTTACTTCTAAATGATTCTCTTTCTGCTCTTTAGGAGTTGAAGAAGAGGCTGAAGCGTGAGAATTCAAGTGTTAATACTGTACAAATGCAAACTGAGATGCATTTCTTACCATCTGTGTTGGTTATTCAGTTGGTGTAAAGCTGAATATCTATTTCGCTGGCAATTATTCAAAGACTTGCATCTGTGTAGCTTTCCTATTCATATCAGTAATTGTTGTAGGAAAAAAAGAATTCTAATTTTAGCATAAATGATTTGTTATCTTACCAGTTCATCACTTCAGTTTGAATGGAGCTTGAAGCCTACGTTGAATCTTACAGTTAGATCTTGCATACTGAGTTATTTTAGTTAATTGGTACCAGGCCACTTGGAATACTAATTGAATTCCAGAAGTTTTTTGGGATGAAAACATTTTTTTACCCTTACGTAGAATACAGGATGACTAAAATAAAGATTAAATCATCTGTGAAGCATGCAAATGGTCATTCCTACCATTTTGGCTTGACTAACCTATGCCAGTCATTAAACTTTCTCTTGGACTGCTGATTTAGCCCGTTGGAATTCATGAATTTGTAAGCTTCTTCTAGTGTAATTTCCTTGGTTTAGTTGTGGTCTGCCTACTGTGGGTTTTCTCTGTCTGCTGTGGCTCAAGAAATCTAGGAGAGAGATGAGCTTGCAGTTGGTTTTCTCAAATGAAATATTTGACTCTGTTCCTATTCTTTTGGTCCTTGTTCTTACTCAAAAATATGAAATGCATAACCTCATTTGTAGCAAAGGCGCTAGTTCTCTTTCAAAAACTACTACCAGAATAACTTTTTTTTTTTACTAAATATGGCACTCGACACCATGCTAGCTTGGTGAATGTCCATGTATAGGTAATTCAGAATCAAATTCAACACTTCCAGGGCTTCACGTGTTTTATCTCAAAGCTGCTTCTAGCAGCCACGATGCTGGCCGTGGGTGATGTGTCTACTTGTGGACTTCATCTCTAGATCCTAAAGTGCTTTATAGAGGGAACGAATAGCAAGTTTATCATTTTAAGGGTAGCGAAACCAGAGGGATAGAGCGTAATGTGACTTGCCTGAGGTTTGGCAGTGGAGTGTAGCTGGAGTTGAGGAGAGAATTCAGGTTTCCTTGAAGTTGGTGAGCTGCTGTAGATCAGCTGTGCTGCCGCCGTGATCATGGGGGATTTAGAAGTGACTCATTTCTGTTAAGAAGAGAAGAACATCTATGATCCTTAACATCAAATCAGAAGAAAAGTTTCAAAACCTCTTACAGAATGGCTGGAGATTAGGGTGTATTGCAGGAATTCTAAATCAGTGTTGTGGCAAAAGAAAAGCGGCTTTTGGTATTGGAATTGTATGCAAAGATGGTTTGCCTTTGGAAGTAAAGTTTGAGCCTTTCTGTCTTCATGTAGACAGAAAACAACAGTAAGTCAAGGCTGTTCTTTTAGCTGTGGGACTGAGTTGAATGAGAATGAAATCATAGCTATCGCAGGCCACCTGGAGTTGCCATTGACAAAGCCAAATGTGGACCTGCTTATCAGACCTGTTTAATCTCGTTTTGCAGCAATTAGCAGCCATCATGTCAAGCGTGAAGAATTTGACTCGGGTGAGTCATATCCGTTTTCTGCTGTGGGATGCAAGAGTGCAGTGACTTGTGAGGCCGGGCAGTGGCAGATGGTGCAGTGGTGAGAGCAGCGGTCGCTTTTAGGGGGTATCTAGTATTTTCTGTGTTGGTTTGCAAACCAATAGTTGCTCCTCAGGAAATTTGAGTGTGAAAATCCAGGAACTTAAACGCTAAGTAACTTCTGTGTGCACACACAGAGGTATTTTTGCCCTCCTCGTTAAGAATAAAAGTATCCTTGTGTATCCTCTCCTCTCCCCTTTACTGATACAGGCTGAGAGAGTTGGGGTTGTTCATCCTGGAGAAGAGAAGGCTCTGGGAGACCTTAGAGCCCCTTCCAGTACCTAAAGGGGCTACAGGAGAGATGGGGAGGGACTCTTCATCAGGGAGTGGAGCCATAGGACAAGAGGGAATGGTTTTAAACTGAAAGGGGGAGATTTAGATTAGATTTTAGGAAGAAATTCTTTCCTGTGAGGGTGGTGAGGCACTGGAAGAGGTTGCCCAGAGAAGCTGTGGCTGCCCCATCCCTGGAGGGGTTCAAGGCCAGGCTGGATGGGGCTTGGAGCAACCTGGTCTGGTGGGAGGTGTCCCTGCCCAGGGCAGGGGGTTGGAACTGGATGATCTTTAAGGTCCCTTCCAACCCAAACCATTCTATGATTCCCTTACCCTGTTAGGGTAATGACAGGTTTGAAACCTGAGGGGTATCAATGGGATTTGTGGATCTGTGTTCCACTTAGCTCAAGCAGAGAGTCACTTCTCAAATTCTGAACTTAATTTCAAAATAGATTTATATAAAAGGGAGATGATCCTAAGCTGAACAAAGCAGCCTGGATGAATCTGTGCGTGTCTGAACTTAAAAGACGCTCTGGTTCTAATAAAGCTTCTGGGCCACCAGTTCCAAACAACCCAATGATCATGCACTGTGTGCCTAAATTAAGAAGCTGGATCAGAATCAAAACTTGCAGGAAAAACTAGTGTACTTCAGCTTTGAGTATATCTTTTAAATTGATTAAAATTTTGTATGTTTAACATACTCAAAAATTCAGGTTTTGTAGTTTTTCCTAGATTAAAGTATTTTATTTTTATTTTATTACTATTATTATTTTATTTGAAACTCTTGTAATTATTGTCCTCGAAACTTGCAGGAAAAACTAGTGTACTTCAGCTTTGAGTATATCTTTTAAATTGATTAAAATTTTGTATGTTTAACATACTCAAAAATTCAGGTTTTGTAGTTTTTCCTAGATTAAGGTGTTTTATTTTTATTTTATTTTATTACTATTTTATTTGAAACTCTTGCAATTATTGTCCTCAGGAGCCAGTGAGAGATGAGGTTTACAACCAACCAACCATTCCAAACTTTTCTTGTAGCAGACGATACAACTTGCACTGTAATCAAACTTGTGTGTCCACAACTGTGTACAAGGCTGCAACTTCGCTTCTTTCTGCTGGAGATAAACTCCTCATCCTTGTTAGCTTCTAACGAGGCACTTGAAATATTTAAAAGGATTCGAGGCTTTTGTGTCCCAGGGCGAGATTACTTCAGTCCATGCTGTGGAGCCCTTTGGGAAGGGGGATGCTGATTCTGGCTGTATCTTTTGTGAATTAAGTGATAGTGCCCTGTGCTGCGTTAGTGGTGTATGTCAGATTCTCATAGAGTGGTGTTTTTTCTTAATTTCTGAATACTCCAAACTATAGCCTCATCATTAAATATGAGAATTTATTTTCTGTGTGAAGGAGATACCTTTATGCAGTGTTTTGGTGGAGCCAAGGGGATCTTTCAAGCTAAGTTTAATCAGGTCTGCGGTGTTTACCCTGCACTTTCCCCTGCGTTGACTGAAGTGAATTGATTTGTGTGGCTGAGTGCTGAAGGTGGTACAGAAGATTCAGGTTTTTCCCTGCTAAATTGCAAGGAGGGTTGCATGCAAAATACGTGCTGCTGACTTACGGGTCAGTAGGGTCTCACCAAACCCTGGGTCCTACCTGCTGTCAAGTCACGTTTGATTTGTGAAGGCTTCAGTACTAGTGTTAAGTGGAAAAAGCAATTTCACTGTAATTTTGTAGCTTGCCTTTGTTGATGATAAAAAAAAAGCAGTTTTATCTTTTTCTTTTATTTTAATTCTTTCCTTTGTAAAAGGAAGAGCTGGAAATGGATAAGGTAGATGAGATATGGGAGCAGAGACTGACGTATCTTTCTGTTTTTCAAGGATTTCTTTGAAATATGGGACGTAGATAGGCTTTGTAAGGTGCAGATGAGTAGGAAAAATTAGAAAGAATCTTTTGAATTTAGATAATGAATATTTAGAACATTGCACATAGACAATAAAACACAATAAATTCCTGTGCTGCAGATGGTGAATTTATTGTTTTGCCTGTAGGGGAAAGAACATGCTTTGCTACCTGGAAACCTGTGAGCGGTGACGCAGTTGATAAATTAGTATTTATATGGGTCGGTTTCAAGAAATACTGGCCAGTGTGGTCACTAGACTCATTTTAAAAGCAAATGAGTAGGCAGAGACACAAAAAGACTAAATGCTGCTGGGCATACTTAGTTTCTAATCTATTAGGATGCTTACCAGAGGTTAGAGGTATTGCAGCTAAATTTCTGAAAACCTCACGGGAGTAATAAATAAGTAAAAACACCAGGAGTTACTTGGAAAGAAATAGAGGAGAAACTAGATAAGGCACACGCTGTATAAATCTGTGATGTGTCATATCTTTATTAGTGCATACGTCTCTGCTCATCTCGTTTCAAAACCTGAATTTGTCACTTGATGGAGAACACAGACACGGGAAAAAGGGATTATCAAAAGCATTCATGGAATTGTTTCCGTGCAGATGGAGACTGAAGAGATATGGTCTCTTCAGAAGGAAAACAAAGGGAAAGGTGACATAATTTAAAATCAGGAATGGGAAGGAAAGAGTGATTAAGGAACAATTACTCATTTTTAATTTTTGGCCTTCTAGTTCTTATCTGGAAGCGACTTTAGAAGAAGCTAAAGGAAGTGCTTTTCCATACAAGGGTATAGTTAAACAGTCTTCAGAAGGACTAAAATTCATGAGGGATGGCTTTGCTGAGACCTAATACGTGCAGTGGAGACACGAAATGACTCAGGACCTCTTTGGGGTGTTGAATTTTCAGGAACTTTAAGGATGTACCAGATCATTGCTGAGACCTAATACGTGCAGTGGAGACATGAAATGACTCAGGACCTCTTTGGGATGTTGAATTTTCAGGAACTTTAAGGTGGCTCCACAGTTGCTGTGTTTCTTTTCTTTTCCTTCATAATGGCTGTTGGCAGTGGTAGAGATAAAGTACTAGACGTGGTGGCCTTTTTGATTTGACTTAAGCTACTGCCCTTAAGACCAAATTGACACAGTGTGCTGATAATCACTCCACAGTTGCTGTGTTTCTTTTCTTTTCCTTCATAATGGCTGTTGGCAGTGGTAGAGATAAAGTACTAGACGTGGTGGCCTTTTTGATCTGACTTAAGCTACTGCCCTTAAGATCAAATTGACACAGTGTGTTGATAGATGATGCAGATTTTCTAACTAATTTGCTAGGCAAATGAAATTGTCAGTGTTTTCCAGAAGTAGATGCAAATGATGATGATAATGATGAACAAGGCTGACCTATTTAATGCCAGGTGGATAAAACCATCAGCTAATATAACCTGATTCATAGAAGCATGCTGGTTTATTCTGGGTGAGGATCTGGCATCTGGGCTAGGCAAATGAAATTGTCAGTGTTTTCCAGAAGTAGATGCAAATGATGATGATAATGATGAACAAGGCTGACTTATTTAATGCCAGGTGGATATAACTAATATATATATAATCAGCTAATATAACCTGATTCACAGAAGCATGCTGGTTTATTCTGGTGAGGATCTGGCATCTGAAACAGCAGGAAAACTGCCCATAAGTGTAGTGCCAGGTTGGCTTTGGGATGTGTTTTTTGTGGTCACCTGGCTGGCCTCAGCTTCATCACAGAGGAGCTCCAGGAGCTCTCCTGTCAGGATGCTTTTCTTTGGCAGTAGTTCTGCATCCTTAATTTGTGCATCACCTTTGAAGGGAAGCCAAGGAATTCAGTCTTTAAGCTCATATTTTTTGAAGCATGAATTCCAGAAACCTGGAATTGAGACCTGTGGAGCAGTATCAGGAGGAGGGGGACTAGGATGCACTGAGAGGACCTCCCTAGGATGTGCCGAAACATCGTAGGTACTTGGGGCAACCTGGGTTTTGGTGAAATGAAGCTTATCTTAGCTGGATATCCTCTTGGTGACCAAGTAAGGATATCCCTAGGGGTGCTTTAGCACACACTTTTCACAATCCACTTTCTGACAACTGTGGTTTACTCTTTGTGGTTCAAGTGGTGCCTGTAGATATGTTGAAGGTGGATAACAGCAGTGAAAAGCAGTTCCTGTTGATGTAACTGGTGTTAGTAAAGAATACAAACTAATCATGGTTCCCTGAAGGGCAATAAATCTGGATATTTTGGACAATTTTCTGCCAGTGGGAAGGGGTTGGTTTGTTTTTAAAAGTTCTTATCAGTAAGTTAATGCCTTTGCCCTTCAGTAACTACCTTTAACTTAAGTGGAAGAAAGTTTGGTTAATATGGAGCACTTCTGAAGGCAACGTCCTTCATTGCAACTCCCAGAGTGGAACTGTCCTGGAACTCGGACACATGAGGAAGGTTTTATAGAAGGTGCTTCTAGGAACTTCTTTGGGTTGGGATGTGGGGGTGGGGGGGTATTATGCAACCCTTAATTTGTGCAAAAACACTGAAAGTACGTGAGGGGCATCTTAGGAGTGAAAGGAGCTCTTTCCATGGCACATCTTGTTTTATTTTTGTGTAATTTGCTTTCTGTGCTGAAAGAAATTACAGTGCTGTTGAGCACGCTCTGAGCAAGCTTTCCATCTTGTCTTTTCATTTCACAGAAATTTAAAAAGGGGGTTCTCTACCAGTTTTCATCCATCTGATCCAGATAACAGCGTTCTTTTGTAAAGAGTAAATAAAATGAAGTCTCAGGCTGCTGCAGGTGTTTACTGTCTGCTTCTTTACTGTAAATATTAATTTCTATGTTTCATGAAAACTTCTCTGAGATATAATCAAAATGTACTAGATCAGTCCTGTGTATACAGGCTGTTCAGAATACCTGTACAGTAGATATTAGCATAAAAGCAAATTGTAGAAGAATATGGGGTTGGCAGGGAGTCCATGGAGTCCCTAATCCACCTTGAATTCCAGGGATGGATCAGGTATTGATGCCCTCACCTCACCAAGGAGAATCCAGTCTATTAATGGATTTTTCCAGTAGCAAGGAGTCTTCAACCTCCCCTAAACCCTGCGTGGACACAGTTGCCTTTAAAGATGGACTGATTTTTCCTCAAATCTGTTCCAAATCTCCTTTACTTTGGACGCATATGTAACCTAAGGTAAAAAAACCCTACAATCTCATTCTGTGTTTTAATTTAAAGTAAATTTTTATTTAGTCCTATTGTTTTTTTCTTGTTCACAAATACAGAGAAATATAATTGCTGAGATAGTGGCACAGGTTGCCCAGAGAAGTTGTGGAGGCCTAATCCCTGGAGATTATTGCTTTGGGTTGGGATGTGGGGGTGGGGGGGTATTATGCAACCCTTAATTTGTGCAAAAACACTGAAAGTACGTGAGGGGCATCTTAGGAGTGAAAGGAGCTCTTTCCATGGCACATCTTGTTTTATTTTTGTGTAATTTGCTTTCTGTGCTGAAAGAAATTACAGTGCTGTTGAGCACGCTCTGAGCAAGCTTTCCATCTTGTCTTTTCATTTCACAGAAATTTAAAAAGGGGGTTCTCTACCAGTTTTCATCCATCCGATCCAGATAACAGCGTTCTTTTGTAAAGAGTAAATCAAATGAAGTCTCAGGCTGCTGCAGGTGTTTACTGTCTGCTTCTTTACTGTAAATATTAATTTCTATGTTTCATGAAAACAGTTTTCATCCATCTGATCCAGATAACAGCGTTCTTTTGTAAAGAGTAAATAAAATGAAGTCTCAGGCTGCTGGAGGTGTTTATTGTCTGCTTCTGTATTGTCAATATTAATTTCTATGTTTCATGAAAGCTTCTCTGAGATATAATCAAAATGTACTAGATCAATCCTGTGTATACAGGCTGTTCAGAATACCTCTACAGTAAATATTAGCATAAAAGCAAATTGTAGAAGAATATAGGGTTGGCAGGGAGTCCATGGAGTCCCTAATCCACCTTGAATTCCAGGGATGGATCAGGTATTGATGCCCTCACCTCACCAAGGAGAATCCAGTCTGTTAACGGATTTTTCCAGTAGCAAGGAGTCTTCAACCTCCCATAACTCTGCGTGGACACAGTTGCCTTTAAAGATGGACTGATTTTTCCCCAGATCTGTTCCAAATCTCCTTTACTTTGGATGCATATGTAACCTAAGGTAAAAAAACCCTACAATCTCATTCTGTGTTTTAATTTAAAGTAAAGTTTTATTTAGTCCTATTGGGTTTTTTTCTTGTTCACAAATACAGAGAAATACAATTGCTGAGATAATTACACAGGTTGCCCAGAGAAGTTGTGGAGGCCTCATCCCTGGAGATTATTGAGGCCAGGCTGGATGGGGCTTTGAGCAGCCTGATCTAGTGGGAGGTGTCCCTGCCCAGGGCAGGGGGTTGGAGCTGGATGATCTTTAAGGTCCCTTCCAACCCAACCCAAACTATTCCATGATTCTATGATTCTGCTTGGCAGCAGCATTTTATACAGTAAGGAATTATCTTATGGCATGTCCAGCAATAATTTTCTTTTCCTTATAGGTGAAACAACTCTAGTGTGTTCAGTAATTCCTCCTTAATCATCTGTCTTTAGATCTCTTATCAATCTCGTGTTTTGGTTCTTTCTTCTGGGTACTTTGCCAGTTTTACTTTCTTCTTTCAGTTATGCCCCAGACTGTGCCCAGTATTTCATTTCATGCCCCAGGAGTGCCAGGTAGAGGAGGATTATGATGTCTTGTGTTTTTCATATGAAACTCCACTTTACACAGTACAGAAGATGTGGGTTTTTTGCAGTAGCCTGCAGTGCTGGCTCCTTTGTTCTGTGACTGCCAGTATGTGTATAATAATATTTTTACTTTTTTTTTCTTCTTTTCTGTCTGCTGTCTAGACAGTTTTACATTTTATTTCAGCACCCCTAAGCGTAAGGGTTAATAAATACTCATTGTCAGTCTCCCTTCAGAACAAATTCCCCTCTTGTTCTTCAGGGTGCTTCCCAAATGGGTGCCATTCCTAAATTCTAGCCATGTTGATCTCTGGCTCGGGAATGCAGGTACCTTGTGATGCACAGTTCCTTGTGATATTGCGCTGCGGTTTGACAGTGAATCATGGACCAATTCTCTCATCCTGGAAGAAAAAATGGTGTGGTTTTTACAGAACTGGGAGTTTATCTTAAAATGTTCAAGAGCAGACTGCCAAAAGTAGGACAGAGAAGTTTAAATTCTTGAGTCTTGGGCCCAGCCTTAAGTTGAAGCAACACAGCATATTCCCACTTTAATAGTTATGATCAGATACTTTAGATGAGACTTCTCATATTAGTTTTTTAACAGAATATGAATTGTTATGATTACTTTGCAGCAGAGCTACTAAGAATGTATTCCTTTCTGGATCAAGCCTAATGAATAAAGATTCGTGCACTTTTTAAGAGGCGATGGTGCTTTCTGTCAGAGAACATGGCTGTGAGAATCCTAAGCCCCTGGAAATGTAGTTCTCTCAGTGTCTTCCTTTTCTTGGGAAAACACAGGGCACAGCAGTGAAAATGCTGCAATGTAGAGATTTTTGTGGAGAGGGTGGTGAGAACTGGGGATGGTAGATGTGTTTTGCACCTTTGGTTATGATGAGGCTCAGGGCCTAAAATTCTCAAATACTGTATTATTTACGAGAGATATTATCTTCTTCTTCTTCTTCAAGAAATATTTTCTTGACTAAGTAAAGACATTTAACAAATGGGTTTTTTTACATCTCTTATGATACTTCTGCTTCCAAATTTTCAGAAGGCTGGGAAGGTCCCCATTTTGTCCAGGCATTCCAGCTGCTGTTCATCATATTCCTGAAATATTATGTATTTATTTTTCAGTCTGTGCTTGCTGCTCATGAACCTTCTGTGTTTAAACCATTTTTGGTATCACTGGATTGGGAAATGTTGACTCCCATGGCTTGAAAATAATGTCGTAAGAAACAATTCTACGTCTTTGGATTAGAAATGCTTCTGAATTTTTTTTTCCAACAGCTTAATGAGCACCTTTTTGGCCATCTTCAGAAGGGTCTACACACTCTGCCTTGGTCTGTCTTAGCCTTTTAGTGTGGCTTGGTGCAGATCATGCTTCTACTAGAACTTGGATAAAAATGAGCAAGCTTAACGAGAAATTGAAAAGAGTAACTAAAAAGAGGAAAAGCTTTCAGATGGCATGAAGACATCTTAAGGAAAAGTGCTTCCAGAAAATGCATGCTGTGTATTAAAAGAAATTGTAAAGTAACCCATGGAAGGTGACACTGCCAAAAGGATGAAGGAATAGAATGATGCCTTTTGAAAGGACAACTTTTGTCCAGATGAGGAAACAAGTTTAAAAAAATCCATGAACTGTGGCAAAATAAGTATAAGCCTTAGTAAGACAGTTTCCAAAAGAGTTTGAGCAATAGTTGCTGAAGAGAGACTACAAAATAAAGCATTCTTGAATGGTTCACCAGCAGGGAGTGAGGTAGGGATCCTCTGCAGTCAAGATGAAAAAGGAGGACTTTAGAAAGATTCAGCTTTCCTGCTCTGGTCTTAAGAAAGACTTTCTTTGAAGGGATAAGGCTGAGGACCTGCTTCAGATTTAAATTGCCAGGAGAAGGGGTTGTAAAATGGGTAGCAACAACTCATAGAAACTATGTGATGATGACTCAAAAGTCCTCAAGGAGCTCCAACTGAAACAAGTGGAGCTGTTAATTATGGTGTTTGACTTCCAGCTTCAGTTGATGTTGACCACATAGGAAAAGGAGGTGGACAAATGGGCTGAAAATAAAAATCAAGAATACATTGCATAGGCACATGGATAAAATCTGGCAGTAGGGAAGAGCTGACACGGCTTTTTTGTAGAGGGAAAGCACGCTTTTTTTGTGAGCCTGTACTTAAGGGTGATCCATTTCAGACAGTATATTGGGATGTCAAAAAGCTTTTGATGGGATACCACACCGAAGATTCTTTAAGAGACAAAATGACTGGAAATGATATCTTTACTGGCTTCAGATGAATGGGTTCTTAAAGGAATGGAACAGAAAATCAGTTTTGCAACGAAGCGAAGCTGCCAGTAGAAAAATGTGCTTGTGAAAGCATTGATCTGTAATTTCTTTTTGAATTGAATAGGCTTTTCAGAGGATTCGTGGCTGATCTGGAAACTTCCCACTGGTGAACAGCGTGATGGCAATATTTTTTGATGTGCAGACTAGTCAAAACTATAACAAATTGCCTGTAAAAAAATTGCAGGAGGTCTTATGGTACCAGACAAATGGGCAGGGAAAAGGACAGCTGAAGTTCAGTGATAGTGAATGCAAAGTAATGAATATGAAGAAAAGCAGGTGAAATTATGCACACAACATTAATTACTAAATTAGTTGTTGCTATTCAGCTTTCTAATTAGCTCAAGAATTCTCTGAAAATGTCTCTGGTTTGCTGACTGAGAAAGGTCAGTCTTTATTTGCCCCGTTCTTACAATCTACAGCATTGGCTGCTGGCTTCTGGCAGAGAGGAGATAGTGAGCTACACAGAGCTTTGATCTGATCCCTCTGATTGCTGCAAGGAAACCCAGGGTTGCTTTTTGAAACTTGGAGGTGGATCTTCCTGGACATTCTTATCTCAGCAAGCTGCTCAAAGAAGCCAAATATATAACCACATTATAAATGAAAATAGATATTATTAGAATAAAAGTTAGAATGCTTCTCTTCTTAGGTGGAGAAAACTTCAGATCACTAAGGCAGAAATAAATAGAAATAAAAAGAACATTTGATCAACTTTCCTCCTGTCCTTCAGGTGGGTTGTTGTTTTCTGCCTTGGTTTTAATGAACTCTGTACCCTTGGAGCTGTAGCAAACTCTCTTCAGCTCCTTTAGACTTTAGGAAACCTTTCCATCATCTCTGAGGCCTGGCTGTTTTGATTTTGTAGGACTTTCTTTTCTTCTCTGAGCTCTTCTGTTGGCACACCTATGGTCCCACAAGTACTTTCTTCTTGGGTAATCTCAGTTTCTTCTCCAGAGAATGAATAATGCTCCTTCCTCTTATGTGTTAAAGGCACATAACTTGAAAACATAAACCAAAATAATTGCACAGATACTATCACATCTCTTATTTATTTCTTTGGGTGTTTTTGTCTGCTTAAGATCTTGTCCAAGCCAAAGGAGTGCTTGGTCTTATAAGCCCCCTCTTAAAGGGGGCTTAGGAAAAAGATGGGGAAAAACATTTTAGCATGGCCTGTTGTAATAGGACAAACGATAATGGTTTGAAACTAGAAGAGGGAAGATTTAAACTAGATATAAGGAAGAAATTTTTTACAATGAGGCTGGTGAAACCCTGGAACAGGCTGCCCAACGAGGTGGTAGATACCCCATCCATGGAAACATTCAAGGTCAGGTTGGACGGGGCTCTGAGCAGCCTGACCTGATCGAGGATGTCCCTGCTCATTGCAGTGGGTTGGACTAGATGGCCTTTAAAGGTCCCTTCCAACCCAAACCATTTTGTGATTGGTCTGCATTGAAAAAAAAAATTGCAGTGATGTGGATCCTCTGGACAAAACTCCTAAACACAGAAGTGCCGAGTTGCTGCAGCTTGCCTTGTTCTCCATAACTTTTTCTGCTGTTGTGTTTGTAGATTGTTTAAAAACACATTAATGCTTGGAACAGGTCCTAACACTTACTGTCCTTGCAATGTGCTCAAGCCTTCAGCTGAGCCTCATTAGTTACCTCTTTGAGCTCTGAGTATTTTTTCTGATGCAAAGTTTGGACTTGAGATAATATTTATTATTTGGTGTTCTTGGCATTAGGGAGCCTGTCTCACTGGGATTGATACAGATGCAGTGAGCCTGAACGTATTGAGGTTATTTTTAAATAAATGGCTCTTTGTTTGCTTGTCATCTTTTATTCTTGCCTAATCCCGAGTTCCTCCCACATGCATCAAGCTGAGAGTGGGTTTGTTTTTTTCAATTGTTGGGGGTTGGAATCATGTGATAACATTACAGTCCTTTGTCTTGGGCCAAGAGAGACTGGATTTTTTGAATATCAAGCTTTCTTCTTCATTTTCTTTTTTTTTTTTATCTTCAGCAGAAAGCCTTTCTATATTGTTCCAGCTGTCTTCAGCTCGTTGATATAGTCATTTTGATTTTGTCATGTAGTTTGCTATGTAGCTTCCTACACACTCTCTTTTTATGTTTGTCATCTATGTTTTTTTTTCCCCATCTCATTCCTTTTCTAACATCTGTATGAACCTTCTTTGTGTTACCAGTTAGTTGCCAGCTTCTGCTGTTTTATTTCGATAAGTACCCTCTGCTTTGCTCCCATCAGCCTTGAGTTACAGAAGCAACAAGTTCTTTTCCCTTCACATCCTTGAAGTGCAGTCAACGAGGCTGGGGTTTCACTCAGAGGCTCTCAGTCCAGAATACTGTTGTTTTAAAAAAAAAGAAAAAACCCAATCAGTTGTTTTTTTTCTCTCCTTCTTGTCTGGATGGTTCTGCTCCAAGGCAACAGCATAAAACCTGCACTTGGTTTTATGAGAATGATCTGAACCAATGAGCTACAAAAGTGGGCAAGGAGTCAATTGGCACAGGTTTTTCTGGGAAGCACCTTGGTGTGTGGTGGGAGAGAGCTTGAGTTTTGCAGTGCTCCTGTGTGGCAGCAGAGCAAATGCTATCCATCAGTTAAACATCTGAGGAGCTGCTCCAGAACCTCGTGATTTGTGGGTTATGAACTTTCTTGTGATTTCTGCTTTAAATTTATAAAGGGGCAGCTTATATTTGCTCTTCAGTCACACTGTCATCCGTTAGCTTAAGTAGTTCTTCCTTACCTTATCTCTTAAGAATCCAGCAACTATCAATATTTTAAAAGAAGAAGGGTTGCTTTTAAAGTGATTACCTAATTTATTTTTATTATTGAGCAGATTCACAGACATCTAAATTGATTCATGTACAGATTCTGTCAGTATGGGTATAGATGCTTAATTTGTATCTATAATGAGGTGGATTGGTGTATATGTATGTGTTTTGGTTTATTTATTTTCTGTTTTGTGCCTCAAAGAACTCTACCTCCTGGGATGATGTTATATCTGGGGTTCCTGAACAAGTGGATGCTGCATCCATTTCTGTATGGAGGATAAAATTTCCTTACCCACTGGAACAATATATGACCCTCAAGCTTAAGGAGAACTACGGAGGTATTCTGTGGCATCCCTGCAGATATTGTGGTGTCTGGTGCCTTCTTCGTGTGGGATCTAGTGATTGTGTGGGTGGAAAGTGAGATCATCTGACTGATCCAGGAGGCAACTGATCCTTCTCACCGCACCCCTCCAAGCCAACAGATAGACCTACTCACTTGCCTCAGTGGGTATTGACCACACTAGATCTGATACAAACATGTGGGGGACGTGGTACTGTTGTATTTAAAGGTAACTTGGTGCTTTTTGGGTAAGTATTAGGTGCTCTAATTATTTCTATCTCTGCTTAGTGCTAGGCAGCATCCAGGAAGGGACACCCACCCATCTGCTGGGCTTCTGTGGCATCTGCTAGGAATGTGTAGTCAAAAATTCCCCTTTAGAGTAGACTGCAGGACTGGCTCTGGTTTGTGCTTCGGAGATGCAGGATCTCTGCTGCTATTTCAGAAAAAATGAGACTGCTTGAGCCAGGATCACTATAAGGATCCTGAACCACAATGATTTACGCTAGATAAGAGCTAGTGTGTGTCCATCATGTGTCTCTGTCTTGGTGCCCTTGAGCATACTTTGCACATCAACTGGTGCTTCTAGAAATACCATGCTTTTCCTCTAGCATATGACATGTTTAACTCGTCTGTAGGGTCATTATCTGTTTTTCCTTCCCCATATCCAAAGTTCTTTTCCTGGCCAGCCTTTCCCAACAGACCGGCTCGGCCGGACGAGTTTCCTGGGAGGTCAGCCCTTCCCCAGTGTTTAGATGTTCTCACCCCAGCGTCTCCCATCAATTGTTTCTGGTCTGGGAGCCGTATGAGACGCTTCTGATGGGAAACGTCTGATTCCAGTGGTGGTGACATGTCGGTGACACTGTGGTTTTGCACGCTTGAACCAGAAATACCAAACCAAACTGTGCTGACGTGGGGCCAGGGTTTCCAAAGCAGGTTTCCCTACCTCGTGCGGGCAGTCTCCAGGTGAAGAGGAAGATGTCCGTGCCAAGCGGAGAGAACGGTGTAGAAGTTGAAGTAGATAAGGATGTTGTTTGCTTGTTTCTGAAAGCTTACCCAATAGCAAATGTCATCATGGCTTGTCGAAACCATCGTTGTAATGCCGGATGGAGAGCTGCTACTGGAGTGTGGAAAAGGCTTAGTGTTCAGACTGGCACCAAAATAAATCTTGTTGCAAGCTCTTTTTTTTTTATCCTATATCTCTGTCAAAAGAGTATCTTACTGTGTCTTTTAACACCCAGGTAGAAAAGAACCCTAAATACTGGTCTGTCTCAGAAGTCGCCGTTATCAGCTTTCCTTTTGCGCTGATTAATTGTAGGACAATGAATGTAAGGCAATGGCCATGTGTATAATAGCAATTAATCAAAAGATAATAGCAAACATAAACGTTCATTAGTTTTATAGCTGCTTTGTTTGTATTCAGTGTTTCTCCTGGCAGCGCTGTAGTAAGCAGGTAGTATCAAAAAGTAGGGTGTGCGTGTGCAGATATCTCAGAGCATTTGTTCAAACATTCTTCTTTGCCCTGTTATATTTCAAACAATGAGTAGGAGATGAACTTTGACCACTGCATTTCATTTATCACTTTCTTGGCTGACTAAAGGCATTGGCGATGGCCAAGAGCAAAGGGCTTGGTATCCACCAGTGGACATCTACCCTTCTTGACCATGTTATTGTATATAATGTTAAGTTTTTACCATTTCTTAAGAGAGGTTTATTAGTGGAGATTTTACGTGCGAAGTTCTCAGTCTTTGCAGACATAGTTTAAGAAGAGTGAAGTGGGTTTGACTGCAGGTGGGAATTGTTGGTAACGTAGTGGTGATATATGCCGGGCGTCTCAGAGATGTGTCCTTGAGGATCCACTGCTTCTCAGGCAAGAAGGGTCAAGGCAACCACCTCCAAATCCATCGCGTGAATCTGGTTTCCCAGGGTAATAAGAAGCAGCCGATTCCCAGTGTCGTGGTAATTTGTCCTCTTGAATGTGTGGCGGTGTGTTTCAAGCTGTTGTTGGTATCGATACGAGTTAGCTTAATAACAGAGTGTGACTGCTCGGTGGTTGTCCTATGTCTGCAGCTCGGTGTGTGGTTACCCACCTTAGGTGTAGGTTGGCAGCTTGGTTGCTGTCAGCAGGCAGGTGGAGCTCGGGGTGGTTTAGGAAACGGGCACCAAGAGGTCATTGAACTGCCCAGTGCTGTATTTACGCTGCTTCTGCTGCCCAGGACAGAACTAAGCTTTAGTTTCATGCTTATGATACGTTTTGGTCACGTCTGTGTAGGCATGTCAGTTGTTTAAGGAGATGGGAAAGAAAGTTATGGCTGGACTTGCTTTATTGTTTGTAAACTAGGAGGACACAATAATTTACTGTATGATTTATTATAAGACTTCTTATCCATAATGTCAAAGATGGCTAGCAAAGGCAAAGACCATACCATCCCCATTTTCTTTAAATATTATCAGTTGCCTGTAACCGGGTTCTCTTTCATGAGGTAGGGAAAGTAAAATTTCATCTTGTGCTCCAGACCACAGTGAGGGATAAAATTTACTCTTTCCTGCAACCTGTGAGGCTGCAAGAATTGCAATTCTTCCACCTCCATCTGATGGAGCCTGAACAGACTTTCTTTGCTGCAACGTAGAAGATGTGCAAGAGCGTTTGGAGTGAACTGCTGGTCCCTGGTCTTCAGAGTACTCTATCCTGAGGGCTTAGGTGTTGGGAGGGCTCTTCTCTGATTCCTGTGCTTGGTCAGTGTTTTACTTCCCTTGAAACTGAAACTGCAAGTACTTGGATGAGTAGGGTTTATTCCAGCATAACCGTAGAGATAATTCTTCCCCCTTTATTGAAATACCATTTTGCCACTTCAGAAATTGTATTTTCCAGTGAATGGAAAATGTGTCTTTGATTGCAGCAGGCTATTAGATTAATTTAGTCTGCAGGAAATGAGAGTGAGAGCCTGATAAATGGGATTCTGGCAGTGTGTGTATTGATGACCAAACAATTCTTGCTGGTTTAGCTAAATCCTGGCTCTTCTGAACTAGTGAGCATTTTGATGTATGTTTGCTTGACTTGGATTTGTACTGAAAACCATCAAGTCTTGCTCAGCTTTGCTAAACTTCTGATCATATTTTCTGTAACTGAATATAGTATTTAGCTGCTTTATAGTGCACTTGACTGTACATTTCAGGTGCTTTGTAAGAATTATTGCCACTGCCCTTTTTTAATGAACTTTCATTTTATGAGCTTCTGTATTTGACTTCTGAAGTTTTGACCAGTGCTTCATACGCTCCCTTGGTCAGAGGAGTTTATCTCCTCATGTTGTGAGAGAAGATAGTGAGAAATGGGTCTGTCAGAGCAGCTGGTTTAGGGTATAGGGTTTTTTATTTATTGGATAGACACTGGATCCTAAAAGTGCACTTTTTTTGTGGATTGTTGGAATTGCAGGTAAGAACTGGGCTATTGCCCTTGGAAATGGTGGTACCAGCGCTAAGGGCTAACCTGGACTTTAGAAATCTGATCTCACCATGAATGAACAACTTCATCTTAAAATACATAACTGCTAGAGTGAGAAGGAAAGCTTCCCAGAAGTTGGAGCTATTCTGTGGAAGATACCGCTTTATCAAATGAGATTATCCAGAAGACCTGGATTTCACAGAAGTCTTAACATGTAAAGGAAAGAGATCCTCTTTAGTTACATAAGAAATATAAGTTTCCCAACAGAGTTTACACCAATTTTTTAGTGTAATTTTTCTTACAAATATTGACTTTTTCTTGTGGTCCTTCCCTCCTCTGTTTAAGTGTTCAAGGCCAGGCTGGATGGGGCTTGGAGCAACCTGGTCTGGTGGGAGGTGTCCCTGCCCAGGGCAGGGGGGTTGGAACTCGATGATCTTTAAGGTCCCTTCCAACCCAAACCATTCTGTGATTTGGCCAGCTGACAGTAATATATATACACACATAACTTTATGTTTTTTAAGAGTTATTCTTCATGGTCCCAGGAACTTGCCATTTTAACATAGGATTTCTCAAGCATTTTCTGAATTCTACATTTGGTCAGGCTCTGTCACTTTATTTTTCTTTTCGAAGTAATGTTTCTCTTTTAATTTCAGTTTTGCAACTCTAGCGAGAGCATGTTATCTCGCAAGATTTGAGAATTAAGTCATGGCAGGTTGCGCAAATTTTCTTCCTGCTCAGTGTAACAGAAACATACCATAGACTTAGAGTTGCTCATGGGTAGACTTTTATATGAATAAGAGTGGTTAAAAATAGAGCTTGTATTACGGCAACTTCCTAAAGAAAAGAAACAAACAAGCCCTAATCTCATCCAAACAAAATATAGTGGCAATCTCGTCATTCTTGTTTGGCTTTTGGGATGTCTCAGTTTCCCAAAACCAATCAAAAGTCAGCATAAGTATGGTCTTAGCAATGTGCCTCCTTTCTTACTTCAATAAAATGTATTTGATGGAATCCACACGGCAAATATTGGACAGAGGGAGATTCTTAGAACGCAAATTATGAAACTTTTAGAAAATATAATTTAGAATTTGATTTGCAAGGGAAAGTTTTCTTTTTTTTTTTTTATACCATGTTAGCCTCTCTTTTAATCTTGTTTGTTGAAGAGCCTAAGCTCTTACAGGCTAATGTTCATCCCCCTGTGTGTGTCTATCCTTTCTTCAGCTTTTTAATAATTCCTAAGCCTGTAGGCAAGTTACAGTAAAATGTGGCTGAAGGGCAGATGTCTCAAAGATGTTACTTTTCAACAAGTTGGAGCGATGCCCTTAATCCCTTCCCAATTAAGAGCATGGCCACAAGGCCTATCTTTTATTGAATACCTTCATTACAGTTTTAACAATCTATGTAAGTAGGTGAGGTGAAATGTTGTGGTTAGAGGTAGACTCTCTTATTGGATCAGTTAGAGCAGAGAAACTTGAGGGTACTTAAGCTTTTTGCTTACAGAGCTTGTCTTGCTATCTGTTTTTTTTCTGCCATAAAAGCATCCGCAGGAAGAAAAAAACAAATTGGGTGAAGAGACAGAAGGGTGTTTGCAAGAGAGGTGGAGATGAGTAATTTTTCTTGTTTTGCTCTCTTGATCCCACAAGCCTTTTTCTGTGGAAATATCTTGCCTGCTGTAGTAGAAGCCTTAATTAGTTCTGCTGACACTTGTAACTGCCTCTTGTCTTACTTTTACATCGGTATGAATCTGGGCAAGTGAAACACACGTTATAGGAGAAATTGTGGACTACATTCCTTCCTCTGTTAGCATTTGTGCATGTGCTTAATTTTATTCGTGCAAATAAAATTTATTTTGAACAGAATTTTCCGTTCTTTCTTATGTGAGGATTTCTACAGCTTTACATATGGACTCCTTTCCTTCTCTTCTGCTCTGCCTCATCCTTTTCTCCCTAATCTTTCTATAGGAATCAAAATAGGTCTGAGTGGTAGTTTACTTTGGAACCTTACTTTTGCCTTTCTTTCAATTTACAGCTGTTTTCTTCCAAAATTCTAATACAGAATCTATACAGTAGATACAGTGATGTACATATAGTACACAACTTTTTATTGCAATTTGCACAGAGGGTGAAAATAGACCTCAAACTTTATTTTTTTTTTCATAAGGTCATCAATTAACCAAACAGATTTTATTCTGCAAGGCAATAAATGAACTCTTTGACTTTTCTTGATTAGTGATGTTTTACCCCTTTTTACCTGAGGAAATGAAGGTCTCGTTTAAGGAAGAAAAAAAAAAGGGTGAGAGGAAGGAAAAAAGAAAAGAGAAAAAATTAAACCACATCCTGCTGACTATATTCAAAATTCAGATATAACAGCTAAAATGGGGAAATCCCTCTAGATGTCTTATTTCCTACTTAAAATCAGGTCGTCTTATCAAAGCCAATTGTGTGAAGAGACGTGGTGTAGAAGTACTTGGCTGTCAGAAATGTGTGGCACTGACAGTTTTCCATTTCTTTCTGCAGATATTGCTGTCGTAGAGATGAGTGACGCCTTCCGTCAGCCGTCCCTCTTCTACCACCTGGGAGTAAGGGAGAGCTTCAGCATGGCGAACAACATCATCCTCTACTGCGACACGAACGCGGACTCTCTGCAGTCCCTGAAGGTAGCTTTGGATGGGGAAGATGGGGTGCATTAGAGGGGGAAGCCACAGTTGGTCCTGAAAACATGGCCACAGTGAAATGCTGAAAAACTCACTTTGGTTTTCCTAAGACAAAGATTTAGGTGACTTTATGATGGTCAGTTAGATACCTAGGTGTTCATTGAATCATAGAATGGCTTGGGGTGGAAGGGACCTTAAAGATCATCCAGTTCCAACCCCCCTGCCCTGGGCAGGGACACCTCCCACCAGACCAGGTTGCTCAAAGGCCCATCCAGCCTGGCCTTGAACCCTTCCAGGGATGGGGCAGCCACAGCTTCTCTGGGCAACTTATCTTAGGTTACAGTTAAATGGCTCTTTATGGAACCAGAAGTCTGACAAATTTCAGATGAGAAATGAAATATGTGGTTTTATCATTCGAGGGAAATACTGGTGTTTGGGGTAAATTGTTACCGTGATAACAATTGGTGGAGAATGGTAGTGTGTAGGGGGTGGTAAAATAATTCTTAAGTTTTAACTCCTCTGTAATAAAGTTAGCTGTTTTCTGGCCAAACCTGATGGGGCCCCAGATGGCCTCTGATATGTCTTGCTGGGTTCACCTGCAGGATTGCTGGGCTGGAGATTAACAGCAGAGTTAGAAAAAGCAAAACTTGTGCCTGGTTGTCAGGCCAGGCCACGCTTCATGGTATGGTAGGTTGGTTTAAGGCAAGATGGTGGTTTAAGATAATCTATGGGGCTGTGAATTGTGTCAGCCAAGGGGTTGGTACTTGCTTCCTCCTGCACACGCTATGAAGGGTTTAGTATTTTCAGAGGGGATGGGGGAGTGCAGACAACTCAGATGACTTTTTAGTTCCTTCCCCTCCCTCAGATGCATTGGGCTCTGTTCAGGAGGTGGTTTGTTCTATTGTGCTTCCATTCTTTGCTGAAAAGCAGCTTTTTAGGAAGCAGCTCAGTGAGTCAGGCGGCAATCTGGGCACTGCCACCTCTCACAAAGGGGTTGCTGCCACTGCTTCTGGCTACTGCAGCATGTTTGGGTTTGATTCTGTTCCGTTATTTGCAGCTTGGCCCTCTGTTGGGAGGAACGTACGTTGAATAACTCAGTTACTTCCCCCTGCTCTTCCTTCCAGATTTTCTTGGCCAACTGGACTCGTTGCAACCCAATTATTTCTTTTTTTTTTTTTGCAAAACAAAGAGTATACAGATAAAAGCCCTAAAAATAAAGCTGCTGGTGACAAAGGACCAATCTGTGGACTGAATTCAATGATGCAAGTACAATGTTAGTGTAAGCAGAGCAGAATTTCATTGTTCTGAGTAAGGAGCCAAATACCCAACTCCTGCTGAAAATCCCTTGGACTGAGGCACCAGGCTTCCTCGGGCAATTAAGGGAACTTTTTACTAATTTAGGAGCTGGACTTTGTAAACGTGTCACGTGCCAGGTTCCCACTGACGTCAGTGGAAGCCCAGTTCTTTGTAGGGAGACTGGGGTGTGCCCGTTGCCACCACTCCAGGGCCCACTGGGAGACTCTCTTTGGTTTCCTTCAGCTTTTGAGCTGGGCCCATGTTTCTGCTTTTGACTGTTTGCAGGAAAGTCAGCAAAGAGCAAGACCTCTTCTGTAGTATGTAGTATTTTGAGCTGGGCCCATGTTTCTGCTTTTGACTGTTTGCAGGAAAGTCAGCAGAGAGCAAGACCTCTTCTATAGTATGTAGTAACTACCTGAAAAAGAAAAGTAGTTATGGGCATGCCTGGGCATCTTCTGAGGCAATGTTTGTTCCTGTGTTTGCTGCAGCCATCAGATAAAGTAGAAGCAAATACAGGAGTGTCTGTGTGGTTTTAATCTTGTGTAGAAGGAGGTGAAAGAACTCAAAATGATCATCAGAATGTACGAAATGCAAAGCAATGTAGGTAAAGTCTTGCTGGTGGAATGTTCCTCTGTATGAACATCCAGGTGAGGCTGGATGGGGCTTTGAGCAACCTGATCTAGTGAAAGATGTCCATGCCCGTGGTGGTGGTGGGGGGTTGACTAGATGTTTATGTCCCATACTTGGAAAGTCAGCAACAGTCCTATGTGAAACATGCCCCCTCAACAGGGGGAAGAGAGGTTTTATGGAAGCCTGACTTAGGCAATGTGGAAAGTAGGAGGCATCTTGGTTTGATATATTGTTGTTTTTTTTAATGCTGAGGTGGAGGTGAAGCTGCCGAGAGGTCCCAGAGGGGTAGCAGGGTTACTGATAAATCTGGCAGGGTTATCATGGGTGGCTGTGAAGATACACTCTTTGCATCAGGCTTATTAGAGCAACGTGGATTTCTACCAGTTTGGAAGTATTTTAAAGCCTCGTAGAAATATTGCTCTTACTATTCTTCACAGTTTCCTCTGCTGGCAGCAGAATGTTACCTACTGCATTTATCTTCTCAAATATGAGCAGATGTACATTAATAGTCAACTTTTGGCCAGCATCCCTCTAAAAAAAATTATATAGGGAGGGGTATGTACATGTGTGCATGTGTTTATGTGTATATACAGATACACACCGTACATATGCTCCTGTGTATTTATATATAAAATGTATGTATTTATTTGGATCCATAGCAATTTTGTCTCTCCTGAGACAGTGTTTGATTTATATTGATTTGTCAGGCATAGAAAACATCTACAAACCAGCATTTTCCTGTCATGTGCCAGTAAATGTTAATATTAGCAAGTCATGCTAATCAGATACCTATCTTAGTAGTTGTTAAGCGTTATCAACATTATTTTTTTTTCTTCTTTTTTCATTCCAGGAAATTATTTGCCAGAAGAATAATGTAAGTATGATTGTATGATTTCTGGGTGCCTGTTGAATTCTAGGCATTCCAGACTTCTGTTCTATTTAATGTTGTTTATCTTATGTTTTCCACTTGAATAATTTAACACTCTCCTACTGTATTTTACAGAGTTAGATGCAGAATTCTGGAAATCCTAGCAGCAAATCTGTGTATATCACTTTGTTGCTAGGTACCAGGCTCACTTCTTACCTTTCCTCCATCTATCAGTGGTATTTTCCTTGCTGCCTTTGCTTGTCTGTCATATTTTTTCACATAATATTTACATCTGTCATTTTAGTGGTTGGTTGTTTTTTTTCTGTTGCCGTTTTCTGTACAGTGTTCTTTAGTGTTTTTTAAAAATACTCTATTGAAAAGGAGAGTTATTTAGAAACTGATGCTCGTTTTAGAAACCCATGGCTACAGCTATGAAAATATATATATTTATAAAGAGAGAGTATGTGTATTTATTTCTGGAAGTTGAGTCTGGGAGGCTGTTAGTCCTAGTGCAGAGCAGATCCCCGTAGTCTGTCTATTTAATGACTGCCAGTCATTAGAGCGTGTGTTTCTGTGCCTTGGCATCCCTCTGGTTTCTGAGGTCAACCTTGCAAATCCCCCTTCCCTTTTTTCACTCCCAGGTTCAAGGGAGGGAGAGACCCGGGGTTGAGAGCATCACTTTCTCAGTGTGGTTTGTTCTGGAGCAGCAGGGCCAGTCATGTCAGAATATATATCTGGCATGTTGAGTTGTTCTTGGCTTGGCTTTGGGGCTCATTGGTAGCCATATACACTAAGATATAATTTTACAGCAGTTATTCAGTGGTGGGCAGATCTCCTGAGGTGCTATGTGTGTGCTGTACAATTTGAATAAACTTTCCTAAGGGGCATGCGGAGTATTTAATTTTAGCAATTGCTCAGGTTTTATTTCCCACAGTGTTAAAACTGCCATAAAAACAGCAGTATTCCTGGTTTTACTTTTTTTTGGGTATTATTTAGCAGTGCAATTAATGGATTAAGTACTGACTTCTGCCAGTATGAAACGTGATTCTTTGAAAAGGGTGCAGTTACCCACTAGAGCTGGTAGAGTTTCTAAAGATGGCTTAAAAACCAGTGCAAGCTTTGGCCCTAAAAAATTAATTTTTTTAATTAAAAAAAAAAAAGCAAAGAGGGTTCTGTATAGAGTTTCTGTATAACCCTTAACCAAAAAGTGCTTTTCAGAGACTCACCGAACGCTGCGAATGACGAGTGCGGAGTATTTAATTTTAGCAATTGCTCAGGTTTTATTTCCCACAGTGTTAAAACTGCCATAAAAACAGCAGTATTCCTGGTTTTACTTTTTTTTGGGTATTATTTAGCAGTGCAATTAATGGATTAAGTACTGACTTCTGCCAGTATGAAACGTGATTCTTTGAAAAGGGTGCAGTTACCCACTAGAGCTGGTAGAGTTTCTAAAGATGGCTTAAAAACCAGTGCAAGCTTTGGCCCTAAAAAATTAATTTTTTTAATTAAAAAAAAAAAAGCAAAGAGGGTTCTGTATAGAGTTTCTGTATAACCCTTAACCAAAAAGTGCTTTTCAGAGACTCACAGAACGCTGTGAATGATGTGCTGGATTAAAAATCCCTCACCTTTCTCTAATAAAAGTGGGGTAAAGTTGGGCCTTTTACACAAAATGAAAGAGAATGGTCAGGCATTTCTTGCAAATGAATATATCGCATCCCATAATTTTGTTGTGGTGGCCCAGGATGTAGGGAAAATGATGTGTGGCCAATGTGATGTCCCTGGGAAGGGCTGCAGGAAGAGCTCCGTGAGCAGGAAACCAGCAGGAGACAACAGGGTAGAGCAGAATAAAGGGGAAATGTTGCTGTCTTGTCCTATTTTTAAGTGACAGTCCCTGAAGCTGAAGGAGAGGTGTGGTAACTTGGCCTTCACCCGTTTGAGAAAGGGTTGTTCTGTTTTCCATTTAAATTTGGATAGGTGGCTGCGAAACTGTCATTTTAGCACTTTTTTAGAAAGGGTTCAATGTACGCCACGAAAAGAATGTGTTCCTTGAGAGTCTCAGATGTTTTCAAGCACACCCACATAACATCTTTTCTGGGAGGAAGTATTTTCCTAGGGATGAGGACAGAGAAGTCAGTAAAACTGGCTTAGCAGCTCCGCAACTGATGTATTTTATTTTTTTCCTCTTTTTTTTCCTCCTTTTTTTGGCACGGTGTCAGCCAAATTACCTGGAAGTAGACTTCTCACAGTGTTGGTGCTTGCCTAACTGTTGAGTGAAAAGAATGAAAAGTGAAAATCATGTTTCATCATAAATCATAAGGCTCTTGGATGAATTGGTACGGCGGAGGTGCTGTGACTGTGATGCCCCCCCTGTACCAAAAAGTCACTCGCCTGATTATGTGAGGTTGCAAATATGAAAAAACGAAGCTCACATATGAATAAACCAGGAGTTAAGTCCTGCTGTTCTAGAACTTGTTTTTTTTTTTAATAGCACGCAAACATCAGACGTAACAGGACAATGGTATCCCTGGCACCAGGGGATTTAAAAGGCTGCAAAACAAGTACGTGTGTGTGTGTGTGTGTGAGTGCATCTATATATATCTGTCTAACTGAAATGCCTTCTGTTTGCCTTTCCTGAACCTTGTATCCCTAAAACTGGTGGGGAGAGAAGAAAAAAAAAAAATTAAAAAAAAAATCCATTACCAACTGTTTTGTTCTTTGTTCTGACTGGATTTTTGTGCTTCCTAATAATAGTCAATACAGGGTTGCGTAGTGAGGATAAGCTGCCTGGAGCCTGTCGGGGCAGAGCAGCACGAGATAACGTGGGCTCATTTCCTGTTATATGTGGTTTTATAGCTGTTTAGCTGGAGCTTTTCCAAACGCTGCAGTTAATACCCAAAGCCTACATTTTTACAGGGAGCGATAACTTCGACAGGGGGCCGTTAACTTTTGATATTTGAAAGCTGGAGTTTAGTTTGTGCTCTTATCTGATTTTTGAGGTCAACCAAGCAGCAGAGGCATTCGAGAAATGACTAGTAAAAGAGTTTCAGTCACAAGGAGATGTTGGTACAAAGGTTACAGCCCCTGGCTGTACTTTGCTTGTTTTAGCTCACCAGTTTTTTATTTCATCCTAGTTCCTCCCCTGTTTGAACTTTACCAATTTTGGAGAAAAGCTGCAGGTCAGGTTCCAAATGGCCACTTAAAAAAAAAAAATCACTTCTTGCTGAATCTTAAGTTTAACATAAGTTATGTTTAATGTTTAAACTACTGAAGAAGTTTAAGTCATTATAGATATGATTGGTAACCAATTGCACTAAGTAACACCTGGACACAGTGTTTAATGTTTAAACTACTGAAGAAGTTTAATTCATTATAGATATGATTTGCAACCAATTGCAGTAAGTAACACCCGGACACAGCCCCCCCTTTCTATTTGGGCTTGCACCAGGTTGGAGTGCCAGGTAGCCCCAGGAGCTGCTGGAGTGGCCCAGCTGCTGGCCTGGTGGGAAAGACGATGGGGAGGCAATGGGACCCCCACTCTGGTGGGCAGATTAAGTGACAGGGTTAATGTTGTATGGTTTGGGACTCTTAAATTACCTTTTCCTTTTCTGACACTTGGAGGGATGGGGCTTGGAGCAACCTGGTCTGGTGGGAGGTGTCCCTGCCCATGGCAGGGCAGTTGGAACTAGATGATCTTTAAGGTCTCCTCCAACCCAAACCATTCTATGATTCTATGATGGGAGATAGTAAATTTTTGCTGCTTTTCCACAGCCCTTCCGATCTGCCTCCTGTGTTTAAGGTGTAGCTTGGGAGACCGTTTGGTGTCATGCTCCTTCAGCAGGAGAAGGAGTAGTCACCCTGGATGAGGTGTCCCAGAGGTGTCTGCAAGCTTGGACCCTCCATTTAGGTGCTGCCAGAAGGCTGTAGATCCCATAGGATATGTTTAGCTATTGGTCTCTTTCACTGGGGAAATAGGGGGAAATATTTTTAATGCTCCTCACCCAGCTGACCAATAATTTGAGGGCAGTTTGAATTTTGGTATCCAAGCATGTAAGAATGGTATGTAGCAACCTTCAGTAAATATTTCGTTGATAATGATGTCTGTGGTATTTGTTGTTATTTATGATACATAACTATCTCTTCCTCGTGCTTTCTTTGAATTCTTTGACTAATATGCTGGGCACGTAATTTCCCTGGAAAAAGCTAGAACTGTGAATATGATAAAAGGACCACATAGAGTGTGTGCTGATTTTTAACAAGCATTTACGATGTGACATGGCTGCAACAGAATGTTACTGCTGGGCATATAAAGAAAGAATATATTCTCAAAGAAAATGGGAAGTATTTGCGAGTAGACCCTGTGCTTCAGTTCATTTGAGGTGTGAGGCTGCTTATGTTCCTGTTCAAACCTAATAGCAAGGCTGTCATTTGTGTGAGTGGGATTTGAAGCAAACCCAAACTGAGTCTGTGTTCATTAAAACATCAGCACATGTTGATTTACTGCGTGTTTGGGGGACGGCGGGAATCGATTTAATAACTTGCTTTAAGATTTTGCCATCTGCTACAAGTAGCACCATGTGCAGTCAGAGAAAAATCTTTAAGAAAAATCTCATGAGAAGAATTGAAATGAGCAGATATTTCTCAAAAGAACTAGTAGGAGAAATGCAAAAAAAGCTGATCTTAATTAGAGGAGAGTCAGCGGGAAGAACAGTTCCTACTGTGAGAAATACTGGCTATTTTTATTACCTCAGCTGATTTTATATTTATTTGAAAAAAAAGAACCTACATTGGATGCTGACCTGAAGCTTAGGCAAGTAGATGGAATTCTACTAGATTCACCCATCCATGAGTAAAGCATCATGGTTTTGTTTTGGGGGATTTCTGGGGTTTTTTTGCACTTCTTGTCTTTGAGGGCAGCTTTTTTCTGCTTGTGGATATTTGGCTGTTAAATGATTCCAACAGAGCAGTGTTAGTGATGAGCCTCAGGGAACTGAGAGACTGCACATCGTTGACTCCCTGGGATTTTGCAGATATTCTCTCTCCTTTGGAAGTAAAGTTCAAGATCTGAGAATTAATTGAGCGGAACTCCAATGCTTATTTTTATAGCACCGTGTCTTCTTAAAATGTATAATTTTCAGAGAAAAATCTGTAGTATGTCAGATGTATTTGTGGGGGAGAGAATAATGTTTGCTTGTTGTATGGTGTTCTTTCTAAGAAGACATGGTCTCCAAACTGAGTTTCCCAAAGGCTTCCCCTTTTACAAGTAACAGCTCTGTATTAGAGGGGGATATTGAAAGAAGGACTGATTTATGGTCTTACAATGATAATTAAAATATAACTAAATGCTTATTAAAATATGAACTATAACTTAAAATATAATTGGAAAATATAACTGTATATTTCTTATCTCTTGAATACAACTAGGTGCTATATTAATTTCTTTTCAGAAGCTGAGAAAGGATATCAGACAAGAAGGAAGTGCTTAACACTGCAGAGACCAGTAGGTCTAGTTGGGAGCAGCACAAGCTTAAGTTCAGTGATGGTAGGACTATTAAGACAACCACAGGGCTGTATTTAAACTGCAATTACACACACTCTGGAATTAGTTAATTTTGCAGAGTGAGTGAGGAAGAGATGTTAGAAAAATGCAAACCAATTAAAGCATTTACAAAAATGAATTACAGATGTTGTCACTTTGAGGTAAGCGTTTATGGCTCCAGCCAGGGCTTCTGCCTTCTGATTAGGGTCTGGCTGATCTGATGAAATGGTCCATGGCACAGATAGTCTTTCAGAAGGTGGCCTGATGTTGCCAGGTACTGAGTGTGCTGGCCCAAAGCCTTCAAAGATAGGTACGTTCGTATCTCAGAGATAGAACTAGTTCAGCTGATCTGAGAGCTGGGGCCAAGTTTCCCTTATCTAATGTTCCTGGGCTCTTGTGCATCGGGCTGAACCATAGTAACTATCTCTGTGCACGCTCATGGCCTGTCCCAGCCCCTGGTGTTTTCAGAAATGCCTCTTACCTTACAACTCCGGTGACCTGCAATCACTTGGTAACTTTAATTACTGTAATTTAAGGTTTTGAACTTCAAATAACACAGGATTTTTAAAGAAAGAGGATTGGGAAATGAAACTTCTAGTACCTCTTGTTGAGTGGGGACATCTATTCCACCCACTTCTGAGACCCCTTTATGCTATTCGTTTTTTTAAAGTCAGGATTTTTAAAGAAAGAGGATTGGGAAATGAAACTTCTAGTACCTCTTGTTGAGTGGGGAAGTCTCTTCCACCCACTTCTGACACCCCTTTATGCTATTCATTTTTTTAAAGGCTGTTGACATAACTGAGAATGTTGCAATTGGATTTAAGGTGTTACTCCTTCAAAAACTGCTCATTTTTCTCAAATGGCTTGATTCTATTACTTTCACTGTCGGAGGAATGGACCAAAGGAAAATAACAGTTTTGTATTGCGTGCTCAGCAAACTTGGAATACAGAGTGAGGTTAGTTAAGGTCAGGGAAGAGTATCAGAGTGTGTGAGATCAGAGCTGGGATGGAGCATTACAAGGCAACAAATGGCTTGATTCTATTACTTTCACTGTCAGAGGAATGGACCAAAGGAAAATAACAATTTTGTATTGCGTGCTCAGCAAACAATACAGAGTGAGGTTAGTTAAGGTCAGGAAAGAGTATCACAGTGTGTGAGAGCAGAGCTGGGATGGAGCGTTACAAGGCAGATTTTAATAGGATGAGTGGAATATATTTAAACTTCCAAGTGGAATAATGTGCACTAAGTCAAAATGTAAAGCAAGGTGTGAGCAGATAGGAAGCATGTGTCAGAAAGACCACCTGATCCTTTCTGCCTTTAGTTACCGTAGCTTATATTTTGACAAAGAAAGGTGAGAAAGGAAGTAAAAGAGCTGAGAGAGAGGTTGTGTGGCCTGGGAATGAGTAAAGCAGCAAGTCCTGTACTCCACGTTGGGGAAGAGGTTTTAGAGCTGTCTGACGCTGGGGCAGGTCCTCAGCTGCTGCCCCCACAGCCTGGTCATAAAACTATAGAATGGTTTGGGTTGGAAGGGACCTTAAAGATCATCCAGTTCCAACCCCCTGCCCTGGGCAGGGACACCTCCCACCAGACCAGGTTGCTCCAAGCCCCATCCAGCCTGGCCTTGAACCCCTCCAGGGATGGGGCAGCCACAGCTTCTCTGGGCAACCTCTTCCAGTGTCTCACCATCCTCAAAGGAAACAATCGCTTCCTAATATCTCATCTAAATCTCCCCTCTTTCAGTTTAAAATCATTCCCTCTTGTCCTATGACTTCACTTACTGATCAAGAGTTCTTCGCCATCTCTCCTGTAGCCCCTTTAGGGACTGGAAGGGGCTCTAAGGTCTTTCCAGAGCCTTCTCTTCTCCACCTGAACAACCCCAACTCTCTCAGCCTGTCCTCACAGCAGAGGTGCTCCACCCTCTGAGCATCTTTGTGGCTTTCTCTGGACCCATTCGAACAGAGATCGTCCTTTTGGGCGCCCATCCCATTTGCTGCCCAAATGCAGTCAGAGTCAGGCTCTTTGTAGTTGCTTTATCGTCATCACAAATTCTATGTTTCTCCATAGTGGGAGACCATAGACTTTATTATACAAGAGCGGTCTTGCCGTCACTGTTATCTTATCTTTCCTCCACCACCACCTTTAGTAAATAATATATAACTTCTGGTTCTTTTTTTTTTTTTTCTTTTCTTTTGTCACCAGAGCTTCTGCATGCCTGCCTTTGTCAGGTTCAGCTTTTAAATATCTAATGTACTCTTTAGCTAGGAAAGTGAAATTGAGGTAAATATTTCTTAACTTCACTGCATGTGGGGTTTTTTTCTCTATTTTTTTTTAAAAGCCTGTTTCCTAAGGAAATGAAACTTAAAAGCTTGTACTTTTTTTTTTTTTTTTTCATCCTCCACCCTCTTTCTGTTTCTGCCTGTTTGTCTGATGAATTTCAGCCAAATTTGAGAGGTTTCAGAGAGAGAGCTCCCCACAAAACCTGTCTCACTGGAGTTAACAATCAAATCAATGCCCTGGCTGAGGGAAAGGCCACTGTGTTCCCACACTACTTGCCACCGAGGATCGAGATGAGATTCTGCCTTGAGACAATTCCCTGAGAAACATGGGGTTCCTCTGAACGACTGAAAATTGATCTGTACACAAATATATGTTTACTGACATATCTGCTCAACAAGGCCAAGTACCGGGTCCTGCACTTGGGTCACAACAACCCCCTGCAGGGCTACAGGCTGGGGGCAGAGGGGCTGGAGCTGCCTGGCAGAAAAGGACCTGGGGGTGTTGGTCGACTGTCGGCTGAACATGAGCCAGCAGTGTGCCCAGGTGGCCAAGAAAGCCAACAGCATCCTGGCCTGTATCAGGAACAGCGTGGCGAGTAGGGCCCCTGTACTCGGCACTGGTGAGGCCCCACCTCGAGTGCTGTGTCCAGTTTTGGGCCCCCTACCATAAAAAAGACATTGAGGTGCTGGAGCGGGTCCAGAGAAGGGCAACAAAGATGGTGAGGGTTCTGGAGCACAAGTCTGGTGAGGAGAGGCTGAGGGAACTGGGGTTATTCAGCCTGGAGAAAAGGAGGCTGAAGGGAGACCTTCTTGCTCTCTACAACTCCCTGAAAGGAGGGTGTAGAGAGATGGGGGTCGGTCTCTTTTCTCAAGTCACAGGTGACAGGACGAGAGGAAATGGCCTCAAGTTACACCAGGGGAGGTTCAGGCTGGATATGAGGAAAAATTTTTTCACTGAAAGGTTTATCAGCCATTGGAATGGGCTGCCCAGGGAGGTGGTTGAGGCACCATCCCTGGAGGTGTTCAAAAGACGGGTTGATGTAGTGCTGGGAGGTATGGTTTAGTGATGGTGATGCTTTTTGTTTGTTGTGCGGGTGTCTATTTTTGTCAGTTAGGTTGACGGTTGGACAAGATGATCTTTAAGGTCCCTTCCAACCTAGAAGATTCTGTGATTCTGTACACACACATTTGTACAGACTAGAGTACCTCAATCCTTCCATGTTTTTAAAATCTAATAATGCATGTTAAAATGCATGTTTTAAGCACGTGGCTTAAAGACTAATTAGTCACCGCTTTCTCAGTGCATGGAGCTCAGCCTGCCAGGAGAGTCTCTGAAGTGATGTCCTCATTGTTGTAGTGACTTCTGGGAGAGCAGAAGCAGCTGACCAGAAAGTAATTAACCTTGGAAGTAATTTAGGTGTACCAAAATGATGGGTCTCAAGAGTTGCTTCCTTAGGGCTTTTCTTGCTGGGCTGCTGGCCACTTCAGTAGTGGACTCTGAGCTTTGACAACCAAATGACAAAACTCCTCCTGATTTTGATGGTGTGCTGTTTCATAATTAACACCCTTTGGAACCACAAATATTCTGCAAGCTTTCTAGGTGCATAAATCTGTACTCACACATATAGCGCAGGAACCAGACATTTTGCTTCCCTCTTTATGGGAAGATAAATGATATTTTTTTGCAAAGTATCTGTCATACGTTGAAATATAGAAATCAATGCAGTTTGGCAATGCTCAGACATACCATAAATTACTATTCTGAGATATATGTGGTTGTGAGTCCCGCTGGCCAGGTAGGTTTGCTACGCGGCAGGAAATTTAATTTGCCTTTGTTTTGCTGAGCTATTTGAGTCATTTTGCAGTTCATCCGAGGATTAGTTTTCCCTACAGTTTTCCTGTTGTGAGGCAGGTTGCTATTTTCAACGTCTGTGAGCCTAACTGTACTAAATTGCAGAGCGTTTGCTCTCTTCTGAGCATCAGTCACCTTGAAAAGAGTGTACGTCACCTTCACTTGAGTCCCCCTGCCTCTTCGGGGTGACTTGGGGTGTACCCTCAGAATGGTTTCCCTGTTGGACCAATGACTATTTTAAGGTCGAGATGCTTCTAAAAAAGACTCATCTTGCAAAAAGCAATTCAGAAATCTGAAAGAACACAGGTGTATATTTCAGATGTATATTGTATTTCAGGTGTATATTGATGAAAACTGAATTTATATAGGCTGAATTTACCTGAATTTACCTTCATAGGTAAACTCATGGTGTTGCTGAAGCAAGCAGCAGATCTCCCTTGGCCTTTAAGAGGTGAAATTCTGCAGATAGTGTATGCAGTCGCTTTATGCTTAGGCTTGTCAAACCCTAACTGCCCAAAAATATTGCTTCTTGTGTCCCTGCAGATGTGCACTGGTAACTACATATTCGTTCCCTATATGATAACTCCGCATAACAAGGTGTACTGCTGCGACAGCAGTTTCATGAAGGGGCTCACAGAACTGATGCAGCCCAGCTTTGAGTCCCTCCTCGGGCCCATCTGCTTACCTCTGGTGGATCGATTTATTCAGCTCTTGAAGGTGGCACAGGCCAGCTCAAGGTGAGTTGTCTTTTTGCACCCTGGTGTAAAATTCATATATTCCCACTGGCAATATGGATGTCAGACTCTTCCTTCAAGTTTTGCCTTCTGTGGAGACAAATTGACGAAGGAATAATTTAGCTTGACCAAATCTCTCCGTTGATGCTGCTTTATCAATAAATACGCACGTTGTGGGAGAGCTTCAGGGCCAGAAAAACAAAAGTGAGGGACCCGTCCCCAAATTGCTGATGTGAAGCTCTTCCTCTCCAGCCAGTATTTCCGGGAATCCATCCTCAACGACATCAGGAAGGCCCGTACCCTCTACACGGGCAAAGAGCTGGCGGCGGAGCTGGCAAGGATTCGGCAGCGGGTGGATAACGTGGAGGTCTTGTCTGCTGACATCGTCATAAACTTGCTGCTGTCCTACAGAGACATCCAGGTAGGGATCCCGTGCTCTAAGGTCACCTAAAACTAAATTTTTTATCTAAAACATAGTAAATGAAATCCCATTCTCAGTGAAATTGTTAGCGTGTTTTGCACAGATTTGCGAACAAACTTTGTGAATGATGCACACAAGTAAAAATCTTTTACTGATGCTTTTTACTTTATATTTGTAATTACACTGTTTATAACATGCGTTTCCTTAGCACAAAAGTGGGGTCACTTTATAGCAGCACCTAAAAAGCACACAAGATATTAATAACCATTCTCCTTCTCAGCATTACAATATGATGAACAGCCCGTAAAGGCTATGGTAGCATTCTGCTCTTGATATGTATAAGTGTTCTTGGTCACCATCCTTGTGACATTTCTCATGGAAACATAACGTGTTCATATAAATTTCAGCTTCTGGAATGGTGCTAATAATTGCTTACTTTGTTAAGTAACTTTATATAACTTTTTTGTAATAGATATTTTATATAATATAATTTCAGCTGTTGCTCCGTAAACATTATGAAGTGGTTTGATTCTGGTTTTGTTTCTTTGGGGCTTATTTTTTTTTAAGTATGTCACTGAGTAAGCTACTTTTTTAAAAACTGCAGTACTGAAAGATGTTTTTATTTTGTTTTTGTGTCTCATGCCTACTTCAGAGTTTTGGGATGCCTTGATTCAGATGCATTTAGCATTATAATGTCTGTACAATATGAGCTCTGATACATGTTCAGCTTCTGAAGCTAACTTTAATCATGAAATAGATGTACTAATATTTCCACTGGTCCATGTTGAAGCAGTGTTTTTTCCTGCTAAATGCAGTGCATATTCACATTTCTGAATGCCAGGCTACGTACAGTTTCAGACTGAAGAAACTGAAATCCATAAAACTTTCAGGGAACTGAAAATACTTCTTAGTACAAAATTAGTACATTAGTACAAAAAGGTCCATAGTTCAAAGAGGAGTTTATATAGGCATACCTCAGTACAGGCACCTAAAACTTCGTTATTCCCTTCTTTTGGAAGGATTACGATTCCATCGTGAAACTGGTGAAAACTTTAGAAAAACTGCCTACTTTTGACTTGGCTTCTCACCACCACGTGAGGTTTCATTACGCGTTTGCGCTGAACAGGTAAGGACCTACGTTTCCTTCTGCTGCTGAACAGTAAATCACAGCTGCCAACTTCACACAGAGTTGGTAATCCCATGAAAGTCTGAGTAATACTCATTCAAGTCTGAGTTCTGGTAGTGTCAGGAGACAGGAGGAGAACTTTCATCAAATGTCTCCCAAGTCACAGGCGATAGGACAAAAAGAAACGTCCTCAAGTTGCGCCAGGGGAGGTTCAGATTGGATATTAGGAACAATTTTAACACAGAAAGGGTTATTAAGGATTGGAATGGGCTGCCCAGGGCAGTGGTTGAGGCACCATCCCTGGAGATATGCAAAAGACAGGTTGACACAGTGCTTAGTGACACGGTTTAGTGATATTTTTTTATCAGAGTTAGGTTGGTGGTTGGACTAGATGATATTAAAGGTTCCTTCCAACACAGACAATTCTATGATTCAGTGTCCATCAGAACATTTTATTATCATTTATAATAATAAATTAACTTTCATGTTTTCTGCTAATATGCACAAAATGTGGCACGTGGAGAAGCACACACTGCTTTCTTGGGTTAAATCAAAGTTTTTTTTCTAGGATACTGGCAAGGCACCAAAGGGGGATTTTTTCAAAGGAAATTACAGAGGTTTTCTGCTTCCTTGCTGTTACCAGAATGAATGTTTTGCTCTTGACGTTCAGAGGAATAGACCAGGTGTCAGCAGGCATTGAAATTCTCAAATGTAGAAAATGTCTACAGATCTTTCTGCTTCTCACAGATTTGAATATTGTAATTTGGGTTCGCTGAGGAGCCTCAAAGCTGCTTATCATGTCAAAGTGGTGCCAAAATATGTCAAAAGTAATTAGTTGAAAAAATAAACCTGTTTTTTAAACAAAAAAACAACAACAAAAAACCCCTAGCTATCTGGCATTGTTTTGTCTGAATAAAATGTCCAGATACTTTCTTGTTCCTTTATACCAGGTATATGAAAAGTATGATATTGACCCCTTTCTGTTCCTCCTTTGCCATAAATATGTGGAGTTTTGCAGATTAAATAATCCAGCATGTACCTGCTGCTTTTACATAGCCTTCACAAAGGGCACTGGGTGTACCTTGGAGTTTAAAAAAGTTAATTAAACCTCAAGATCACCATTTTCTAAAACAAAGTCACCTTTTAAAACAGGAGTTGGCCAGTTCACCAGGACACTAAAAATCTGGAAAATCTCAATATAATCTGTTTTTATTGATGTGACTGTAAGATGTAGCCTTTTGAGGGAATCTGCCATACAAAAGGTCTACCCAGTACCTCCAAAGGAGTTCAGATCAGGTTTTCCTCTCCCCCCTTCTCCAGGTTGTACATTCATCTGGAGTCCATGACAGCTGTGAAAATGTTCATGCTTTGGTGTATGGCAAGAAGGGAATTACTAATTGTAGCTTTCCCCTTGTTGGGAATATAGAGGGTGTTTCCTGAGCTAAGGCTGATCTGGAACACTCTGCAGGTCTGACTGTTTACCGTGGAAGAAGCTGTCCCTCTTGCTTCTAATCCAGGTCACTAGTACGGAAGGATGGAGCGGCTCAATTAGTCAGGATTAGTCTGACCTAAATCAAGAAAGTGTGTGAGGGCACTGATGATGGAAGAGTAAGCAGAAATAAAAGTAGGGACCTCTGTCTCGGGAGACCAGCAGAGTGTAAATGGCTCATCTCACAACAACACACTCTTGGGCCTTACTGGTTTTGTTCTCATTAAATGCAGCTAGCTATTGGCTTGATCTGGATTAGTGATAGTTGATACAAGATGTGAAATAGTTATCCACATGAAACTCCATTCTGAAAGTTGCCCTTCTGCAATGAGAGTCAGCCAAAAGCTGCAGACTTAGCCTTGTTGCTTTACTTGGGTGGTCAATATGAGAAAACAAAGGAAGCAAACCTTTCACGACTGGGGAAGTGATCAGTTGGTGGGGAACTAGAATCACAGAATGGTTTGGGTTGGAAGGGACCTTAAAGAACATTGAGTTCCAACCCCCTGCCCTGGGCAGGGACACCTCCCACCAGACCAGGTTGCTCCAAGCCCCATCCAGCCTGGCCTTGAACCCCTCCAGGGATGGGGCAGCCACAGCTTCTCTGGGCAACCTCTTCCAGTGTCTCACCACCCTCATAGTAAAAAATTTCTTCCTAAGTTCTAATCTCAATCTCCCCACTTTCAGTTTAAAACTGTTCCCCCTCATCCTATGGCTCCAGTCCCTGATCAAGAGTCCCTCCCCATCTCTCCTGGAGCCCCTTGAAGGACTGGAAGGGGGGCTCTAAGGTCTCCCTGGAGCTTTCTCTTCTCCAGGCTGAACAACCCAGCTCTCTCAGCCTGTCCTCATAGGAGAGGTGCTCCAGCCCTTGGAGCATGACCGTGGCCCTAATAGCACGGACCTGAAGGAGCCTGTTACTTGCTCAGCCAGGAGTGCTCCATTTCTTTCCCTGGGGTTGAGAGGATTTCTCCATCTCAGATCAACACACCAGCCTTGCTGTGTTGCTTCACAAATATTCAGGGAGCTGACTGCAGCTGTCTTATCTGAGGGGACTTTCCCAAATTTGTTAGACTGGTCTGAAGGTTGGGAAGAGACAGCACTGGGTTTCACTTGACTTTCCCATCAGGCTGAGACACCAACAGGGGTTGGCCCAGAGCATAGACTTGCACGTTCTGTTTGGTTTTTTTAATCAGGAAAGCAGTTTATGCTGTCTGCTCAAACCAAACAGTGCTTTTGCTCCATTTTCTTAATTTTTATTAGGGTGTAAGTACTTATTTTCTTCCACATCACTCCCTGATGGAACTGCACACAGGAGCTCAGGTATCAATTTGATTACACATACTCTAATCACTCAGGTTTGACAATGTCACTGCCTGTGCATCAAAACTTTGTTTTTGTAGAGGAGGAAGAAAAAAATCCATTACTGAACCTCTGCTTTAATATGGGAGTGGCTTTTGATGTGGTCACCTTCTTTCTGAGGTAGCCTTCTCTCCAGTCTTCTTCAGTGCAAAGTTTGCAAGACAGATGATAAAAACCCCCACTTTTATATATTCCCCCCAATTCAAATTGTATCCGCTCCAATATTACAAGCGGTTTCTCTGAAAGAATGTAATACTCTCCCAAACCACTGGAGAATAGTTTTTTGCTGTAGAAAGAAGTCATTTGCTTGTTCAGTACACAAATACATAAAAAATTCTAAACTCTTGATGCCGAGTGATGTATCTATCCAGACTGTGAGTCACCAGGAAGTGTCTAATGCTTGCAATCATGTGGTTTATTTGTCTGAAGTACTTTTGTTAATATTACCTTACTGGCTTCACTTCCTGACCTTCCTTATCATGGGAATTCAGTCAAAAAAAAATCACAAACGCGAGATGAAATCTTTCTACCTTTAAAGCATGAATTAGATATGAAACAAAGGTTCATTTCCTTCTCTTTCAAAAAAGTAACACGAGATCTTTCTAAGAATTGCTCTTGAGGCTCTTGTTGCTGTTGTCAGTGCTTTGTTCTAGCTGATGCTGCATCAGAGAGAGAAAACATGTTTGGAGGCTTCTATAAATGTGTCTCATGATATTAAGAAGAAAAAAAAAGGGAAGAAAAAAGCGGGGGAAATGTGTATGTATAACATAGTCGATTGTTTCTAGAAGCCCGTTTTACATGTATGAAGTCGTACATATATATATTTGAACATGGTCATGAAAAGTTATTTCTCGTTAACTTTATTGGGTTTTTTAATAAATTTTTTTTATTTTTTTAACAGGCGAAATCTGCCTGGAGACAGACAGAAAGCTCTAGAAATTATGATTCCCCTGGTAGAACAGGAAGACCAAGTAGCTTCAGATATGTACTGCCTGGTTGGTCGAATTTACAAGGACATGTTTTTGGAATCTGGGTTCATAGATACAGAAAGCAGGGACAAAGGGACGTTCTGGTGAGTACTGTTTTCCTGCTCTATGTCCTTCTGTTAGCTTTGGGAAAATATTCCTTAAACAAGAGTATATTTCAACTGTTTTTCATTCCAAATATTTGGCATCCTTAAGGGATACACTGAATCTTCTAATCTTTGCTTATTTGTTAAGAATGAGGAATTTATGTTGTTCACAGATCTGGTTCCATGGAGTTCTTGAAGTGCTTCAGAGACTCGGAAGGTTAGATAGCTCTCATCAGAGTGTGTTTTTCCCCCTTTTTTTCCCCAAACTTGAAGTGTCCTGTTTACCATATTAATCTTGGGAATCCTGGCCAGTCAATAATCAGCTGTGAATCGACTAGTATATATGCAATCTGACAGATAATAGCTGGCTCAGCTTAAAGGTGCTGAGGTTTAACTCTGCACTGATGCTTAGGATGTACCATTCTGCCTTTTTTTTGGGCTTCAATTCTCACAAGCAATATGCCTATTCCAAAATCCTGCCATCAAAAGTTTTATCAGCATCACCATATAGTATACGCATATTACATCGGGCTACAGTAGTCAAAGAAGCACACAATAGGCTAGAGAAATTCTTATCTTAGTTTTAGAGGCAAGTATTATGTGTTTTTATTCCTTTTGAAATGCGCTAGAACACTGTTATGTGGAACAGGTTAAAAAAAAAATGGAGGCACTGGACACTGTCCTAGACTTTGGTCAGGATGAGCTGCTTTTCTCCATCATAATTCAGATGAGGAAACAGACAATCTGTGTTTGTGTGTCCTGCTCATCAGATCCCAGTTCTGGTCTTGTGCCTCATCAGCTGCCTGCTGAAATGAATGTTTAGAATGGAAAGCTTTCTTCTCCCTTCATCATTTATCGCTTGTTTTCAGTAAACTTCAGATTAGAACTGTCTTTGGTAAAAGATAAGATACAGTTGTTTACCATGTATGGCCTCAGAATACAAGTAGAGTTTATATTTGGTGGCCATGCTTTACGGTTTTGCAATGCTTACTGGATTTTTTAAATAACAGGAATGCAGCATATTGTCATCGTCATCCCCCCCCTTCATGATTTCGAATTACAGACAAATTTTATTTCCTCTGAGGCAAATCCTGTAACAATCTTTCAATATTCTGTTTTTTAAAAAAAATGTATTTTGCTAACGTCATGAACTAATATAAAAAGAAAACAGTAGTCCTTTATACAAATACTAGGCATTATCACAGGTGAAGCAGAATAAGTAGAAATGACTTGTGCTATTTTACATCTTTTTCCTCATTCATAGTGCCTTATGAACAGATAAACTTTGAGATTTTCAAACATAATTGAAGTAGGAATATGTATAGTAGTGGTAATTACTTCTAGGATATTTCATGTAGATGTTTTAACACGGTTTTAATAGATGCATCTTAGCAATCATGGTATTCATGTATTTGAAGAGGGGAAATGCTTGCAGTAAGGCATCCATGATTTAGGAAGAAATCCCCTTCATTGCTTTTATTTTGGAAGAAATTCTTTATTGTGAGGGTGGTGAGACACTGGAGGAGGTTGCCCAGAGAAGCTGTGGCTGCCCCATCCCTGGAGGGGTTCAAGGCCAGGCTGGATGGGGCTTGGAGCAACCTGGTCTGGTGGGAGGTGTCCCTGCCCAGGGCAGGGGGTTGGGACTGGATGATCTTTAAGGTCCCTTCCAACCCAAACCATTCTATGATTCATTGATCCCAGTTTGGGAAAGGACGGCAGGCTGGCAGCTCCTGCAGCAGGGTGGGATGGTGACCAACCATCCCCTAAATCCCTGAAGTCTCTGGCAAGCGAGACTCAATACACACCACTCCATGCTGCCATGGAACAAGGTGATCTTGGTTGGGTCAAGCTGGAATCTGTCCTGAATGGCCCAGTTGCTTTTGGTTTGGACTTTATGGTGGATGTAGATTTGGATTCCAGAGTTAGTCATACAGGAGGCTGGACGTGGCTGAAGGGTTGACTCATAACTCGGTGGAAGGCCCTTAGGAAGGAGCAGACCCACTCTAGTACCACAGCAGGGCCACAACAGGCCAAGGGGTGTGCAGGAACAGCGTCTCCATGATAGCATTGCTTTATGTTGAAATAAAGGTTATTATCTTAGTCTTGGAGAAATGAGGATGTAGGGGAATTGTAGGGAATTGCGTTAGATAATGAGAATTTGGCAGCAGAATCAAAGCATTGGTTTTGCAACAACTGGTGATGTCAAGGTACTTAGTCTATTAAAAAAAAAAAAAGAGGCAGGCAGTGTTCTTTTCTGACAATTAAAAAGCAGAATAAATGACATCTTTCATATAAATATGAGAGAAGAGATGAAAGATTAATTATTAACTGTCACTGTCTTGTTGCATACTGACAGTGTAAATCAGACTTAATGAAGCTATCAAGTCTTTATGCAAATCTTTTCACTGCTACCTCCCTAATCCAGTGTCTGCACTGCAACATTTTCCCAAATCTCAGCTTTCAGCTTCTTGATGGCATTTATAATCGCATCAGCGAGGCCAGCCTCTACGTTAGAGGCAGATTTTTAAACCTTACCCCCTTTTTACGATACAACGGTGGTTCCTCCAGTGATATTTGGGGCATGATAACATATGGTAATTGCACCAGTTGAATTTAAATCAGTGCAGTCAACAGATGTGAGTTGTTTGGACAACCACAAATGTTTTAATCTGATAAAAATTAATTATTAGAGGAGGTTGGTTTGTTTGGTTTGTTTTAATTTTTATTTTTTGTCTGTAAATTTTCGCTGTCCAGGCTATGTGGATTTAAGGCAAGTTTAAGAATGTCAGCACAGGATCTCACCGAATACAAAATGACACTTTTGGTTATAACCATTTAGGAGAGGTAAATAGGACTACAGAGGTCTAAGATACTAGTATTTCTTGGTGGGAGAAGCATGTAGAGATGGCCAGAAAAATTATTTTCCACTATGGGGAAGGGACATGTGGAAGCAATTTGGAAAGAAGAGGCGGAACCCAGAAACAAAAATTCCTGTGATGTCCCTTCTGGTCTTCTGGGAGTAGATGGGAAGGTCCTGGCAGCAGGGGTGGCCTCTGACAAGAGACAAGGACCTTCCCTATGTCAGACACAACCAGTTCCAACCAGCTCCAATGGCCCAAACTGCATCAGCAACGCTGGTGGCACCTCTACAGTAACATATTTAAGAAAGGAGGGTTTTTTGGGCTTTTTCAGCAGTGCTTCTGCAAGTAGTAACTATTTTGCAAAATGAAGCTCTTCTCCACGTCCTTTGCTGTGTGATTAACAGCGTTTGCAGCACAACTGTGCCCAACTGTTGATAAGCATGAGAGATGTTTATTTTATCTTTAAAAATCTTTAAAAAGTTTTATATCTATCCGAGAACTGGAGAAATTTTGATAGTCGTGCCAGAAATGTGGTATTTGGGGGCAAAACAAAAAAATGAAATTATAGTCCCTTGTATTTGATAAAAATACTTATTTTCAAGGTTTGTTCTTCTGTCAATCTTTCCTCTCTTCTTTTTCCTGATACTGCATGAGTGTTCCAGCATGAAAGGTCTCTGGGTCCAAAAAGGGAGTTCAGTTCCCAATATTGTTATGTCTCCAAATAGATTATGCCAGCAAAGTGGTTTCTTATAGTTCTATATGCTTAGAATCAATGAAAGCGTTGTCCTGTTTGGCCGGCAGGTTTTTAGGGGGTTTGGTTTTTGTTGTGGATTGTTGTTGTTGTTGTTTTGTTTGGTTTTTTTTTTAAGTGAGCGAAAATGTTTTGTATCTACTTTCCTCCTTATTTTGTTGTAACTCGCAGAACAAGGGGAAAGGTGGATGATGAAAGAAAAGAATTGATTGAGTCTGCTCTGCTCATCATGGTTTTTTTAGAGGTCTAGGCTCTTGTCTAATGATTAAGTTCTTTGGAGGTGGGTAACTGGAATATAGAAAGAATATAAATGTAGTATGTATATATGTGGTATATATGTAGCAGATTGAAGCAGATTGATTGCCTGTCTTGCAATTTTGGAAAGCAGAGCTTATGTTAAAGGATGCAAATCATTAGAGCAGGAAAAACAACGTAAAAAAAAAATATTAAAAATATTAGCCATACTTTTGCCCTGTTAGGATCAAAATGCTTTAGCTTTCTTACGTGTCGAACTGTGGTCTGGAAGCCAAATCTGGTTTTGCACAGATTCTTTTTCTTCCCTTCCTGATCTATTAATCTCATGAACCGCTTAATTTTTTTCCATCTAATCCATCTAATTTGTTTGTCTGTTTTTTTCCACACCCTTTTGAAAGCAATTTTAAACTCCTTTGCTTTTGCTGCAGTGGAGTGGTGTTGACTGAATCGCTTGTGCTCCTTAACTCACGTATGGTAGACTTGTTTGCCGCCTCCTTACACAACAGGGGGGGTGTCTGTGTGTATGTATATATGCAACCAAACACGTTTTTATTCCGTAGAAGAAGTTTAAAGCACTGCTTTGGTGACTGTTGTCACCCCAAGTGGCATCTCTTAGCATGAGGGTAGTGCGTGCTGTGCTTGGGTGAAGCCCCTCAACTTCTTTTAAGACAAGATAGGGCAACGAAACTAGTGAAGGGCCTGGAAGACAAATCATATGAAGAGTGGATGAAGGAGCTGGGCCTGTTTAGTATGAGGAAAAGGAGGCTGAGGGGAGACCTCATCACTCTCTACAACTACTTGAAAGGACACTGTAGAGAGGT
>NW_015091041.1:109888-147996 GCF_001431845.1 Calidris pugnax | reverse complement strand
CGATTTATTCAGCTCTTGAAGGTGGCACAGGCCAGCTCAAGGTGAGTTGTCTTTTTGCACCCCGGTGTAAAATTCATATATTCCCACTGGCGATATGGATGTCAGACTCTTCCTTCACGTTTTGCCTTCTGTGGGGACAAATTGACGAAGGAATAATTTAGCTTGACCAAATCTCTCCGTTGATGCTGCTTTATCAATAAATACGCACGTTGTGGGAGAGCTTCAGGGCCAGAAAAACAAAAGTGAGGGACCCGTCCCCAAATTGCTGATGTGAAGCTCTTCCTCTCCAGCCAGTATTTCCGGGAATCCATCCTCAACGACATCAGGAAGGCCCGTACCCTCTACACGGGCAAAGAGCTGGCGGCGGAGCTGGCAAGGATTCGGCAGCGGGTGGATAACGTGGAGGTCTTGTCTGCTGACATCGTCATAAACTTGCTGCTGTCCTACAGAGACATCCAGGTAGGGATCCCGTGCTCTAAGGTCATCGAAAACTAAATTTGCTACCTAAAACATAGTAAATGAAATCCCATTCTCAGTGAAACCTGTGCAAAACACGCTATGTGAATGATGCACACATGAAAAAATCTTCTACTGATGCTTTTTACTTTATATTTGTAATTACACTGTTTATAACATGCGTTTCCTTAGCACAAAAGTGGGGTCTATATTTGTAATTACACTGTTTATAACATGCCTTTACATAACACAAAAGTGGGGTTACTTTATAGCAGCACCTAAAAAGCACACAAGATATTAATAACCATTCTCCTTCTCAGCATTACAATATGATGAACAGCCCGTAAAGGCTATGGTAGCATTCTGCTCTTGATATGTATAAGTGTTCTTGGTCACCATCCTTGTGACATTTCTCATGGAAACATAACGTGTTCATATAAATTTCAGCTTCTGGAATGGTGCTAATAATTGCTTACTTTGTTAAGTAACTTTATATAACTTTTTTGTAATAGATATTTTATATAATATAATTTCAGCTGTTGCTCCGTAAACATTATGAAGTGGTTTGATTCTGGTTTTGTTTCTTTGGGGCTTATTTTTTTTTAAGTATGTCACTGAGTAAGCTACTTTTTTAAAAACTGCAGTACTGAAAGATGTTTTTATTTTGTTTTTGTGTCTCATGCCTACTTCAGAGTTTTGGGATGCCTTGATTCAGATGCATTTAGCATTATAATGTCTGTACAATATGAGCTCTGATACATGTTCAGCTTCTGAAGCTAACTTTAATCATGAAATAGATGTACTAATATTTCCACTGGTCCATGTTGAAGCAGTGTTTTTTCCTGCTAAATGCAGTGCATATTCACATTTCTGAATGCCAGGCTACGTACAGTTTCAGACTGAAGAAACTGAAATCCATAAAACTTTCAGGGAACTGAAAATACTTCTTAGTACAAAATTAGTACATTAGTACAAAAAGGTCCATAGTTCAAAGAGGAGTTTATATAGGCATACCTCAGTACAGGCACCTAAAACTTCGTTATTCCCTTCTTTTGGAAGGATTACGATTCCATCGTGAAACTGGTGAAAACTTTAGAAAAACTGCCTACTTTTGACTTGGCTTCTCACCACCACGTGAGGTTTCATTACGCGTTTGCGCTGAACAGGTAAGGACCTACGTTTCCTTCTGCTGCTGAACAGTAAATCACAGCTGCCAACTTCACACAGAGTTGGTAATCCCATGAAAGTCTGAGTAATACTCATTCAAGTCTGAGTTCTGGTAGTGTCAGGAGACAGGAGGAGAACTTTCATCAAATGTCTCCCAAGTCACAGGCGATAGGACAAAAAGAAACGTCCTCAAGTTGCGCCAGGGGAGGTTCAGATTGGATATTAGGAACAATTTTAACACAGAAAGGGTTATTAAGGATTGGAATGGGCTGCCCAGGGCAGTGGTTGAGGCACCATCCCTGGAGATATGCAAAAGACAGGTTGACACAGTGCTTAGTGACACGGTTTAGTGATATTTTTTTATCAGAGTTAGGTTGGTGGTTGGACTAGATGATATTAAAGGTTCCTTCCAACACAGACAATTCTATGATTCAGTGTCCATCAGAACATTTTATTATCATTTATAATAATAAATTAACTTTCATGTTTTCTGCTAATATGCACAAAATGTGGCACGTGGAGAAGCACACACTGCTTTCTTGGGTTAAATCAAAGTTTTTTTTCTAGGATACTGGCAAGGCACCAAAGGGGGATTTTTTCAAAGGAAATTACAGAGGTTTTCTGCTTCCTTGCTGTTACCAGAATGAATGTTTTGCTCTTGACGTTCAGAGGAATAGACCAGGTGTCAGCAGGCATTGAAATTCTCAAATGTAGAAAATGTCTACAGATCTTTCTGCTTCTCACAGATTTGAATATTGTAATTTGGGTTCGCTGAGGAGCCTCAAAGCTGCTTATCATGTCAAAGTGGTGCCAAAATATGTCAAAAGTAATTAGTTGAAAAAATAAACCTGTTTTTTAAACAAAAAAACAACAACAAAAAACCCCTAGCTATCTGGCATTGTTTTGTCTGAATAAAATGTCCAGATACTTTCTTGTTCCTTTATACCAGGTATATGAAAAGTATGATATTGACCCCTTTCTGTTCCTCCTTTGCCATAAATATGTGGAGTTTTGCAGATTAAATAATCCAGCATGTACCTGCTGCTTTTACATAGCCTTCACAAAGGGCACTGGGTGTACCTTGGAGTTTAAAAAAGTTAATTAAACCTCAAGATCACCATTTTCTAAAACAAAGTCACCTTTTAAAACAGGAGTTGGCCAGTTCACCAGGACACTAAAAATCTGGAAAATCTCAATATAATCTGTTTTTATTGATGTGACTGTAAGATGTAGCCTTTTGAGGGAATCTGCCATACAAAAGGTCTACCCAGTACCTCCAAAGGAGTTCAGATCAGGTTTTCCTCTCCCCCCTTCTCCAGGTTGTACATTCATCTGGAGTCCATGACAGCTGTGAAAATGTTCATGCTTTGGTGTATGGCAAGAAGGGAATTACTAATTGTAGCTTTCCCCTTGTTGGGAATATAGAGGGTGTTTCCTGAGCTAAGGCTGATCTGGAACACTCTGCAGGTCTGACTGTTTACCGTGGAAGAAGCTGTCCCTCTTGCTTCTAATCCAGGTCACTAGTACGGAAGGATGGAGCGGCTCAATTAGTCAGGATTAGTCTGACCTAAATCAAGAAAGTGTGTGAGGGCACTGATGATGGAAGAGTAAGCAGAAATAAAAGTAGGGACCTCTGTCTCGGGAGACCAGCAGAGTGTAAATGGCTCATCTCACAACAACACACTCTTGGGCCTTACTGGTTTTGTTCTCATTAAATGCAGCTAGCTATTGGCTTGATCTGGATTAGTGATAGTTGATACAAGATGTGAAATAGTTATCCACATGAAACTCCATTCTGAAAGTTGCCCTTCTGCAATGAGAGTCAGCCAAAAGCTGCAGACTTAGCCTTGTTGCTTTACTTGGGTGGTCAATATGAGAAAACAAAGGAAGCAAACCTTTCACGACTGGGGAAGTGATCAGTTGGTGGGGAACTAGAATCACAGAATGGTTTGGGTTGGAAGGGACCTTAAAGAACATTGAGTTCCAACCCCCTGCCCTGGGCAGGGACACCTCCCACCAGACCAGGTTGCTCCAAGCCCCATCCAGCCTGGCCTTGAACCCCTCCAGGGATGGGGCAGCCACAGCTTCTCTGGGCAACCTCTTCCAGTGTCTCACCACCCTCATAGTAAAAAATTTCTTCCTAAGTTCTAATCTCAATCTCCCCACTTTCAGTTTAAAACTGTTCCCCCTCATCCTATGGCTCCAGTCCCTGATCAAGAGTCCCTCCCCATCTCTCCTGGAGCCCCTTGAAGGACTGGAAGGGGGGCTCTAAGGGCTCCCTGGAGCTGTCTCGTCTCCAGGCTGAACAACCCAGCTCTCTCAGCCTGTCCTCATAGGAGAGGTGCTCCAGCCCTTGGAGCATGACCGTGGCCCTAATAGCACGGACCTGAAGGAGCCTGTTACTTGCTCAGCCAGGAGTGCTCCATTTCTTTCCCTGGGGTTGAGAGGACTTCTCCATCTCAGATGAACACACCAGCCTTGCTGTGTTGCTTCACAAATATTCAGGGAGCTGACTGCAGCTGTCTTATCTGAGGGGACTTTCCCAAATTTGTTAGACTGGTCTGAAGGTTGGGAAGAGACAGCACTGGGTTTCACTTGACTTTCCCATCAGGCTGAGACACCAACAGGGGTTGGCCCAGAGCATAGACTTGCACGTTCTGTTTGGTTTTTTTAATCAGGAAAGCAGTTTATGCTGTCTGCTCAAACCAAACAGTGCTTTTGCTCCATTTTCTTAATTTTTATTAGGGTGTAAGTACTTATTTTCTTCCACATCACTCCCTGATGGAACTGCACACAGGAGCTCAGGTATCAATTTGATTACACATACTCTAATCACTCAGGTTTGACAATGTCACTGCCTGTGCATCAAAACTTTGTTTTTGTAGAGGAGGAAGAAAAAAATCCATTACTGAACCTCTGCTTTAATATGGGAGTGGCTTTTGATGTGGTCACCTTCTTTCTGAGGTAGCCTTCTCTCCAGTCTTCTTCAGTGCAAAGTTTGCAAGACAGATGATAAAAACCCCCACTTTTATATATTCCCCCCAATTCAAATTGTATCCGCTCCAATATTACAAGCGGTTTCTCTGAAAGAATGTAATACTCTCCCAAACCACTGGAGAATAGTTTTTTGCTGTAGAAAGAAGTCATTTGCTTGTTCAGTACACAAATACATAAAAAATTCTAAACTCTTGATGCCGAGTGATGTATCTATCCAGACTGTGAGTCACCAGGAAGTGTCTAATGCTTGCAATCATGTGGTTTATTTGTCTGAAGTACTTTTGTTAATATTACCTTACTGGCTTCACTTCCTGACCTTCCTTATCATGGGAATTCAGTCAAAAAAAAATCACAAACGCGAGATGAAATCTTTCTACCTTTAAAGCATGAATTAGATATGAAACAAAGGTTCATTTCCTTCTCTTTCAAAAAAGTAACACGAGATCTTTCTAAGAATTGCTCTTGAGGCTCTTGTTGCTGTTGTCAGTGCTTTGTTCTAGCTGATGCTGCATCAGAGAGAGAAAACATGTTTGGAGGCTTCTATAAATGTGTCTCATGATATTAAGAAGAAAAAAAAAGGGAAGAAAAAAGCGGGGGAAATGTGTATGTATAACATAGTCGATTGTTTCTAGAAGCCCGTTTTACATGTATGAAGTCGTATGTGTCTCATGATATTAAGAAGAAAAAAAAAAAGGGAAGAAAAAAGTGGGGGAAGTGTGTATGTATAATATAGTCGATTGTCTCTAGAAGCCCATTTTACATGTATGGAGTCATATATATATTTGAACATGGTCATGAAAAGTTATTTCTTGTTAACTTTATTGGGTTTTTTAATAATCTTTTTTTATTTTTTTAACAGGCGAAATCTGCCTGGAGACAGACAGAAAGCTCTAGAAATTATGATTCCCCTGGTAGAACAGGAAGACCAAGTAGCTTCAGATATGTACTGCCTGGTTGGTCGAATTTACAAGGACATGTTTTTGGAATCTGGGTTCATAGATACAGAAAGCAGGGACAAAGGGACGTTCTGGTGAGTACTGTTTTCCTGCTCTATGTCCTTCTGTTAGCTTTGGGAAAATATTCCTTAAACAAGAGTATATTTCAACTGTTTTTCATTCCAAATATTTGGCATCCTTAAGGGATACACTGAATCTTCTAATCTTTGCTTATTTGTTAAGAATGAGGAATTTATGTTGTTCACAGATCTGGTTCCATGGAGTTCTTGAAGTGCTTCAGAGACTCGGAAGGTTAGATAGCTCTCATCAGAGTGTGTTTTTCCCCCTTTTTTTCCCCAAACTTGAAGTGTCCTGTTTACCATATTAATCTTGGGAATCCTGGCCAGTCAATAATCAGCTGTGAATCGACTAGTATATATGCAATCTGACAGATAATAGCTGGCTCAGCTTAAAGGTGCTGAGGTTTAACTCTGCACTGATGCTTAGGATGTACCATTCTGCCTTTTTTTTGGGCTTCAATTCTCACAAGCAATATGCCTATTCCAAAATCCTGCCATCAAAAGTTTTATCAGCATCACCATATAGTATACGCATATTACATCGGGCTACAGTAGTCAAAGAAGCACACAATAAGCTAGAGAAATTCTTATCTTAGTTTTAGAGGCAAGTATTATGTGTTTTTATTCCTTTTGAAATGCGCTAGAACACTGTTATGTGGAACAGGTTAAAAAAAAAATGGAGGCACTGGACACTGTCCTAGACTTTGGTCAGGATGAGCTGCTTTTCTCCATCATAATTCAGATGAGGAAACAGACAATCTGTGTTTGTGTGTCCTGCTCATCAGATCCCAGTTCTGGTCTTGTGCCTCATCAGCTGCCTGCTGAAATGAATGCTTAGAATGGAAAGCTTTCTTCTCCCTTCATCATTTATCGCTTGTTTTCAGTAAACTTCAGATTAGAACTGTCTTTGGTAAAAGATAAGATACAGTTGTTTACCATGTATGGCCTCAGAATACAAGTAGAGTTTATATTTGGTGGCCATGCTTTACGGTTTTGCAATGCTTACTGGATTTTTTAAATAACAGGAATGCAGCATATTGTCATCGTCATCCCCCCCCTTCATGATTTCGAATTACAGACAAATTTTATTTCCTCTGAGGCAAATCCTGTAACAATCTTTCAATATTCTGTTTTTTAAAAAAAATGTATTTTGCTAACGTCATGAACTAATATAAAAAGAAAACAGTAGTCCTTTATACAAATACTAGGCATTATCACAGGTGAAGCAGAATAAGTAGAAATGACTTGTGCTATTTTACATCTTTTTCCTCATTCATAGTGCCTTATGAACAGATAAACTTTGAGATTTTCAAACATAATTGAAGTAGGAATATGTATAGTAGTGGTAATTACTTCTAGGATATTTCATGTAGATGTTTTAACACGGTTTTAATAGATGCATCTTAGCAATCATGGTATTCATGTATTTGAAGAGGGGAAATGCTTGCAGTAAGGCATCCATGATTTAGGAAGAAATCCCCTTCATTGCTTTTATTTTGGAAGAAATTCTTTATTGTGAGGGTGGTGAGACACTGGAAGAGGTTGCCCAGAGAAGCTGTGGCTGCCCCATCCCTGGAGGGGTTCAAGGCCAGGCTGGATGGGGCTTGGAGCAACCTGGTCTGGTGGGAGGTGTCCCTGCCCAGGGCAGGGGGTTGGGACTGGATGATCTTTAAGGTCCCTTCCAACCCAAACCATTCTATGATTCATTGATCCCAGTTTGGGAAAGGACGGCAGGCTGGCAGCTCCTGCAGCAGGGTGGGATGGTGACCAACCATCCCCTAAATCCCTGAAGTCTCTGGCAAGCGAGACTCAATACACACCACTCCATGCTGCCATGGAACAAGGTGATCTTGGTTGGGTCAAGCTGGAATCTGTCCTGAATGGCCCAGTTGCTTTTGGTTTGGACTTTATGGTGGATGTAGATTTGGATTCCAGAGTTAGTCATACAGGAGGCTGGACGTGGCTGAAGGGTTGACTCATAACTCGGTGGAAGGCCCTTAGGAAGGAGCAGACCCACTCTAGTACCACAGCAGGGCCACAACAGGCCAAGGGGTGTGCAGGAACAGCGTCTCCATGATAGCATTGCTTTATGTTGAAATAAAGGTTATTATCTTAGTCTTGGAGAAATGAGGATGTAGGGGAATTGTAGGGAATTGCGTTAGATAATGAGAATTTGGCAGCAGAATCAAAGCATTGGTTTTGCAACAACTGGTGATGTCAAGGTACTTAGTCTATTAAAAAAAAAAAAAGAGGCAGGCAGTGTTCTTTTCTGACAATTAAAAAGCAGAATAAATGACATCTTTCATATAAATATGAGAGAAGAGATGAAAGATTAATTATTAACTGTCACTGTCTTGTTGCATACTGACAGTGTAAATCAGACTTAATGAAGCTATCAAGTCTTTATGCAAATCTTTTCACTGCTACCTCCCTAATCCAGTGTCTGCACTGCAACATTTTCCCAAATCTCAGCTTTCAGCTTCTTGATGGCATTTATAATTGCATCAGCGAGGCCAACCTCTACGTTAGAGGCAGATTTTTAAACCTTACCCCCTTTTTACGATACAACAGTGGTTCCTCCAGTGATATTTGGGGCATGATACGTATGGTAATTGCACCAGTTGAATTTAAATCAGTGCAGTCAACAGATGTGAGTTGTTTGGACAACCACAAATGTTTTAATCTGATAAAAATTAATTATGAGAGGAGGTTGGTTTGTTTGGTTTCTTTTAATTTTTATTTTTTGTCTGTAAATTTTCGCTGTCCAGGCTATGTGGATTTAAGGCAAGTTTAAGAATGTCAGCACAGGATCTCACCGAATACAAAATGACACTTTTGGTTATAACCATTTAGGAGAGGTAAATAGGACTACAGAGGTCCAAGACACTAGTATTTCTTGGTGGGAGAAGCATGTAGAGATGGCCAGAAAAATTATTTTCCACTATGGGGAAGGGACATGTGGAAGCAATTTGGAAAGAAGAGGCGGAACCCAGAAACAAAAATTCCTGTGATGTCCCTTCTGGTCTTCTGGGAGTAGATGGGAAGGTCCTGGCAGCAGGGGTGGCCTCTGACAAGAGACAAGGACCTTCCCTATGTCAGACACAACCAGTTCCAACCAGCTCCAATGGCCCAAACTGCATCAGCAACGCTGGTGGCACCTCTACAGTAACATATTTAAGAAAGGAGGGTTTTTTGGGCTTTTTCAGCAGTGCTTCTGCAAGTAGTAACTATTTTGCAAAATGAAGCTCTTCTCCACGTCCTTTGCTGTGTGATTAACAGCGTTTGCAGCACAACTGTGCCCAACTGTTGATAAGCATGAGAGATGTTTATTTTATCTTTAAAAATCTTTAAAAAGTTTTATATCTATCCGAGAACTGGAGAAATTTTGATAGTCGTGCCAGAAATGTGGTATTTGGGGGCAAAACAAAAAAATGAAATTATAGTCCCTTGTATTTGATAAAAATACTTATTTTCAAGGTTTGTTCTTCTGTCAATCTTTCCTCTCTTCTTTTTCCTGATACTGCATGAGTGTTCCAGCATGAAAGGTCTCTGGGTCCAAAAAGGGAGTTCAGTTCCCAATATTGTTATGTCTCCAAATAGATTATGCCAGCAAAGTGGTTTCTTATAGTTCTATATGCTTAGAATCAATGAAAGCGTTGTCCTGTTTGGCCGGCAGGTTTTTAGGGGGTTTGGTTTTTGTTGTGGATTGTTGTTGTTGTTGTTTTGTTTGGTTTTTTTTTTAAGTGAGCGAAAATGTTTTGTATCTACTTTCCTCCTTATTTTGTTGTAACTCGCAGAACAAGGGGAAAGGTGGATGATGAAAGAAAAGAATTGATTGAGTCTGCTCTGCTCATCATGGTTTTTTTAGAGGTCTAGGCTCTTGTCTAATGATTAAGTTCTTTGGAGGTGGGTAACTGGAATATAGAAAGAATATAAATGTAGTATGTATATATGTGGTATATATGTAGCAGATTGAAGCAGATTGATTGCCTGTCTTGCAATTTTGGAAAGCAGAGCTTATGTTAAAGGATGCAAATCATTAGAGCAGGAAGAACAACGTAAAAAAAAAATATTAAAAATATTAGCCATACTTTTGCCCTGTTAGGATCAAAATGCTTTAGCTTTCTTACGTGTCGAACTGTGGTCTGGAAGCCAAATCTGGTTTTGCACAGATTCTTTTTCTTCCCTTCCTGATCTATTAATCTCATGAACCGCTTAATTTTTTTCCATCTAATCCATCTAATTTGTTTGTCTGTTTTTTTCCCCACCCTTTTGAAAGCAATTTTAAACTCCTTTGCTTTTGCTGCAGTGGAGTGGTGTTGACTGAATCGCTTGTGCTCCTTAACTCACGTATGGTAGACTTGTTTGCCGCCTCCTTACACAACAGGGGGGGTGTCTGTGTGTATGTATATATGCAACCAAACACGTTTTTATTCCATGGTAGACTTGTTTGCCGCCTCCTTACACAGGAGCCGGGGGGGTGTCTGTGCGTATGTATATATGCAACCAAACATGTTTTTATTCTGTAGAAGAAGTTTAAAGCACTGCTTTGGTGACTGTTGTCACCCCAAGTGGCATCTCTTAGCATGAGGGTAGTGCGTGCTGTGCTTGGGTGAAGCCCCTCAACTTCTTTTAAGACAAGATAGGGCAACGAAACTAGTGAAGGGCCTGGAAGACAAATCATATGAAGAGTGGATGAAGGAGCTGGGCCTGTTTAGTATGAGGAAAAGGAGGCTGAGGGGAGACCTCATCACTCTCTACAACTACTTGAAAGGACACTGTAGAGAGGTAATTAATGACAGAACAAGAGGGAACAGCTTCAAGCTCCAACAGGGTAGGTTTAGACTGAACATTAGGAAGGAATTTTTCACAGAAAGAGTGGTCGGGCATTGGAACAGGCTGCCCAGGGAGGTGGCTGAGTCACCATCCCTGGATGTGTTTAAGGGACGTTTAGATGAGGTACTGAGGGATATGGTGTAGGGGAGGACTTTGTAGAGTAGGGTAGATGGTTGGACTCGATGATCCCAAGGGTCTCTTCCAACCTGAACGATTCTATGATTCTATGAAGATTTAGACAAGGTAGATAACACTGCTATTCCTCTTGAGGAGAATAAAATCTGGTGTAGTCCTTTCTCATGTGAACAGACTCATAAGGATAACGTCAATGAGATGAAGAATAAAATTTGGAGGAGCTGAAATCGTAGCTAAATGTGAAGTATGTTCTTGTATCGCTTGCTTTTGTGCTTATGCATTTCGATATGCTTGTATGGCACTGTAGAAGATCCACACTAGAATCTTAAGGTTTCAAGTCAGTGAAAATTCATATATTTAAAGGTGAATCAATGAGCTTATTAATAAACATAACCGTGACACAGGTCTCTTACAAGCTGATAGTGTTCTTTTTTTCTGTAACCTCAAAGAAAAGTGGAAATCCAGTCAGGCACTATAACCTTACTGGGATGGATGAGTAGGGTCTGTGCTTGTTGTGTGAGGGGAAAGGAAATGGGAGGAGGATGTATAAATAACGGATTCCTAAAAATAACCACAAAGCGTGTGTGGAACACAGTGAAATATTTTTGCTTCCATGGATTCTTGCTGTGTGAACAGAAGATAAGCACTTAAAGTACCTAAAAGTATAATTATGTCCCTGTTAGATCGCATTATTTAGAAAGTAAACCTGCCTGTTTGTTTTTTTCTAGGTTCAAGAAGGCGTTTGAGTCGGAGCCAACGTTACAATCAGGAATTAATTATGCAGTTCTCCTCCTGGCAGCTGGACATTGCTTTGATACTTCTTTTGAGCTGCGGAAAGTTGGTAATTACAGCTTGCAAATTCACAGTGAAATCGCATCCTAGTGAAAGTATGACACTGCCCACTGTCACAGGGGAAAATCTGTTGGTTGTGTCCAAATGCTGTGATATGAGCATGTGAATGTTTAAGTTGGTCTCCCCCACCACCACTGAGCCCACCTGATTGCGGGTGAGTGATGTCATTGAAGGCCTGGTTCCAGTTTCAAGATCTTAACTGGTTACCAGAGCATAGTGAAAACTGGCAGCTCATCTCTGCAATGGCATCATTTGTCTGAAACGGGAACACCTGAAGGGGAAATCCAGTTCCAGCTAGCATTCTTTAAAACAAACAAACAAACAGATAAACCCCCCTGTAGAACTGTAGGGAATATGGACAAAAAGTCCATCTTAAGAGTGGGGAAAATGCACTTCTCCTGAGCTTGGGATGGTCTGAGAGAAGAACGTTTCTCTTCTGATGCTTTCTTTGAGGTTTCCTGGTTGTGTCTGTATTCACAGAGTCACAGAGTGGTTTGGGTTGGAAGGGATCTTTTAAAGACCATCAAGTCCAACCCCTTGCCATGGGCAGGGGCATCTTTCACTAGATCAGGTTGCTCACCCTGACCTTCGATGCTTCCAACAAGAGGGCATTCACAGCTTCCCTGGGTAACCTGGTCCAATGTCCCACTGCCCTTGTTGTAAAAAATTTATTGTTTAGGAGAGCAGAATGAAGGTGTCCATTTCAATCATGATTTTTTTGGTGGTTTTGCTGGATTTAAAGAGTGAAAAGTCAAGATTAGTCATTAGTACTTTCAGGGAAGGTGTGGGAGAAAGCACCAAATATTGTAATTCATAGTAATATATTTGCAACAGGCATTCTCCACGAATTCATATAATTCTTATTGTAAAGTCTTTTTTTTATCCTTCTGTCTCCTGAGGAGGTCGTCAAGTGAGAAAGAAACAATATTTTTCACTCAACAGAATGTGTGTGTAATCAGCCACTGCTCTAGTTTAGAAGTTAGGTTTGTTTTTCTAGATAAGTTTTTTTTTTTGGGTGTGAAGGTCAGGATGAGATGGTTATTTTCACATAGATAATGGAAATGAAATTGAAATTCTCTGGTGTGAATGAAAGTGTTCATTTGGATGTGATAGGCTGTGTAGAGATGCCCCAACTACTGTGTTTGCCCTTCTGTGAGTGCGTGAGATTTTGCGTTTTTGGGCCAGATAGAGTACTTTCGTCTTCTAACCTGAAATTTGAATTTTTGTGCCAGCGTAGGAGGTAAAAATAAGTATTTTGCTTTCTACGTAGCATTTGCAAATATGCACTCAACTGGCCTAGTTTTAAATTTGAAAGTTTAGCAAAGATGGGCTATATTCATTGTGTAGTTTAATTTGAATCCTTCCATTTTAAAGAAACTTCTCAATAGCACACAGGCTACAGCTAACTAGATTTGGATAAATTAATTGTACTGATGAAATCTGGATGTTATTTGTAGGGATCAGATGTTTGGTGTCCTCTTGTGAGTTTGTCCAGTGTTGTCTCCCTTATTGTTTGTATGGAGAACGTTACAGAAATTAAGGTTACTTGTTACTTAAGGTTCCAACGATGGATGGTGATTGACTTAGTGGAGAAATATCCAGTAGCTGCTTGGTGAAAGGTGGTTTGGGTTTTATGGAGCTGTTGGGGTGCCTCTATTTTATGTAAACATTTACTTGGTGTCTGCTGAAAACCCTTGATATAGCAACCCCCTCCTGTTATCTACTGTGTCTCTCTTTCTCAGTTTGTTACGGGAAATATTGTCAAAATACTTAAAGCCTCAGACTGACTTAGATGTTTTGAAACATGTTTTCAAATACGTGTATAATAATATAGACCCTATGGGTGTCACTAGTCATTAATTTCTTGTTGATAGGAACTGTCATTTTTCATAGAAACATAGAACACCAGGTTGGTAGGGACCTCAAGGACCATCTGGTCCAATCTTTCTTGACAATGGCACAATCTAGACAAGATGGCCTAGCACCCTGTCCAGCTCAATCTTGAAAGAGTCCAGTGTTGGGCAATCCACCACTTCTCTGGGGAGATTATTCCAATGGCTGGTTGTTCTCAGTGTGAAGAATTTTCGCCTTGTGTCCAATCAGAATATCCCCAGGAGTAACATGTACCCATCACCCCCTGTCTTTTCCATTGGATCCTTGTAAAAAGGGAGTCTCCATCTTCTTTGTAGGCACCCTTTAAACACTGGAACACAGTGATGAGATCTCCCCTCAGCCTTCTTGTCTCAAGGCTGAACAAACCCAGTTCTCTCAGCTTTCCTTCATATGGCAGACTTCCCAGTTCTTAGGTCATCTTGGTCGCCCTTCTCTGGAGCCTCTCCAGACTGTCCATGTCTTTGCTGTATAGTGGGGACCAAAACTGAACCCAGTATTCCAGCTGTGGCCTGACATGCGCGGAGTAGAGTGGGATAATGACTTCTTTATCTCTGCTGGTGATGCCCTTGTAGACGCAATGCAGCATCCTGTTGGCTTTCTTTGCCACTGCAGCTCACTGTTCATTTGTATTGAGCTTGTGGTCCACCACAGAGGTCCCTTTCCACAGAGCTCCTACCCAGCCAGGTAGATCCCAGCCCATTCTGCACTCCTGGACTATCTTTTCCCAGGTGCAACACCTTACATTTGTCTTTGTACAATGAGGTTTATCAGCTGGCCTGGGTGGTGCTAGATTCTGAGGGTAATCTAGTATTTCCTTTGTCTTGGGCTAACGTTCATGTTTTAGACAAAAATAAACAAAACCAGAGAGGTGGTGTGGGAATATATTTTGATTATTATTTTTTTTCCCTGTCCCAAGAATCTCTTACAAGTATATCACTCTTTTGATGTCACCTCTCCTTTAGATCTGTATGTCCAGGAGCATCCATTAGCAGTAGTTAGATTTGCCTGGTGGCAGCTTTCGGTTTGGTGTCCACCCACAGCACTATCAGTTGCACATAGAAATTAGAAGAAATCTGTCTTCTGGTGGGAGATGAGGAGGGAGGAAGCTGGTTGAAGTTCAGTCCAGGTTATATAGAAATGATATTGATAGGTTGGGAAAGACTAAAGAAAGATATGGTCCCTAACTACCTTCAGAGGGTGCATGAGGCTGTAATTAGAAGATGCATATCTGATTACATGGCAATAATGTAATAACTCCAGTAAAACTAAGAGGTTTTTTTTCTCTCCCAGAGAATTTTTACCGATTTGCATTATATCACAAAATTTCCCTTCTAAATGTTCCTACCTCTATTTGTCAGATAATAGTTCACAACTAAATGATCATGTGAAGCGTTAATGAAAATCCTCCTCCTATTTTCTGAACTGTACAAAATTGTAGAACTTTTGAGACCGAAACATAACTGTGGTGCTTTGCATGGACAGTAATGATCTCTGCAGGTCCTGCAACTTTGACGCACAAAGTAATATGAATTGTTCTGTCAATATTTGAGCAAGGAAAGCTGTTTATTTATCAAGCCTTCATAGTAATATTTAACTGGTAATATCTACTTACTGTATCTTATTTTTTTCACAAGCTGTGTGTATATTCGTGGCGTTACAAAAACAATGGCTTTTCTGGCATTAATGGCTCCTTTATTTTGGCTCATTTTTAAGGCAAAATATTTTTGATAAAATATACTGGAATTCAGCTGCTGCTTTTTTTTCTCTCCCTCAGTGAATGCCAAGTTTGTCATGGAAGGAGAGAATGTCTTGAGCTGGCCTGGGTTTCTTTATACTCACAAAAAAATTTTTCAAGATGGTGAAATAAAAATAAACTAGAGAAGAGAAATTATACAAGGAGACCACAAACTGAGTGAAACACACTTTGTGTGTTTCCATAGAAAGTTGGGGTTTTTGATTCTTCCACCCCCCAGAAAAGACCAAACCCACTGGAAAACACAACAAAACCAAAAAATCCCACCTCCATAAATTAGGGTTATAGTCTTTTGAAGCTATTGCTAATGTCTCCATGCTGCAATTGCATTTTTCCAACTTGCCTTTTGGGGTTAACTAAGTTTGTGGATGAGCTTTGTAAAGGAAGGTCAGCAAACCAGAATGAGTTTTAGCACTGAGTACCTCATCTTTCTCAGAAGAATTTGATGAGAGGCTGATGTTGCTGCCTCTAAGGTAATAGGATCCACTTCACAGAATGCTTGGATAAAACTTCCCGTTCATCCAGGCTACACAACAGTAATGGTTCCCAAACTTGATGTTCTCAGATATTGTTGCTGCTACACATCCATCCTTTCTCCCACCATCTTCCTATAGCTCTCCCTTATTCCATGAGCTGGGACTCATAGATTGGTTTGGATTGGAAAGGACCTTGAAGACCATCGAGTTCCAACCCCCCTGCCCTGGGCAGGGACACCTCCCACCAGACCAGGTTGCTCCAAGCCCCATCCAGCCTGGCCTTGAACCCCTCCAGGGATGGAGCAGCCACAGCTTCCCTGGGCAGCCTGTGCCAGTGTCTCATCACACTCACAGGAAAGAATCTCTTCCTAATATCTAATCTAAATCTCCCCTCTTTCAGTTCAAAACTGTTACCCCTCGTCCTATGGCTCCACTCCCTGATGAAGAGTCCCTCCCCATCTCTCCTGTAGCCTCTTTATGTACTGAAAGAGACTATAAGATCTCCCTGGATCCTTCTCTTCTCCAGGCTGAACAACCCCAGCTCTCTCAGCATGCCCTCACAGGAGAGGTGCTCCAGCCCTCTGATTTTCTTTGTGGACTCCTCTGGCCCTGTTCCAACAGCTCCATGTCCTTCCTGTGCTGAGAACTCCAGAGCTGGACACAGTATCATCAGTCTTACCCTCTGAACAAACACTTCTCCCAGCCACGCCACTGATCTTAGTCCCTTTCCTTCTGAGTTGTACAGTTCATCCAAACCACAGGCTGGGTTTGTGCCTTGCTCTGGCTCAGTTCCCACCTCTGGAGGGTTGGGATGGGTGGGTTCCTGCAGACACAATGAAGCGTGGCAGAGTATGTCAACCAGCAAACCAGAGATCAGTGCTGCTGCTAGCTACGACAAAAGACAGACAAAACACTGCAACTGCAAGTGCCATCGCCTAGTTCTTGGTGCTGACCCTCCACACAGCTCCATTGCTCCCTTTCCCCTTCCTCCCAACAAAGGTGATACCCATCTGAAAAGATTCCTGTCTTCCTGTGATGCCCGTTCCTTGTGGTGAGGTGACATTCAGAGCCTGTGGATGTCAGTAGGTGCCTCTCTGCTCTTCTGTGTCCCTGTCATGCACGTGCAGATGTTTTCAGATGTTCTAGCAGAGCCCTTCAGCCTTTGAGGATATCACTGAGCAGTGTTATTCTAGGGTCCTGCTGGAGATTCATTTTCTCTGTTTGCTGTGTTTTGTGGATAGTGTGTAGGTTTTGGGTTCTAGAATCCCATGGAAGTTGAACGCATTTAAATTTCCCTCTCCTGTCCTACATCAACAAGTACATCCTCAAGCTGTCTCCTGGCAATGTGAATGTACATACCACTCTGGCTTAAAGCCTTGAAGATCATCTACATATAGATGATCCCCATGGTACATTGTGGAGGTGCTGGGGTTGATGTACATTGCATCGTGTCTCAGGTAGACCTGAGATATCTTGTGAAACCTATTGCATTTTTTCCTTTTCAGGAATAACTAAACAAACTTCCTTGCCAGGAAGCAAAGAAGTGATGATATGATTTTATATGATTTAAGTATTATTTTGTTCTGAATGTTACTCAAGCATGAGAGTTTCACATTAGCAAGAGAGCACAAAGTATGAAATACAGACATCTAATAGGCTACAGACCACTTGGATACAACTTCATGGTTTAAAAACATTTATCGTCTGATTTTGGTAACGTAAAAATGTGAACAATGTGAGAAAACACGATGAGTTTTGCAGGCTGAAATGTGGCTACTGTAATGGTATGCATTTTGATAAGATTTATTGCTGCTTCCAGCCTGCAGTTTAGTCTGCCAGCTCCTTGAGGAAGGTTAAAGGAAAAAAATAAAATAAAGATCAACAGTTGCATTGAAATTTCTTGTGAATGCTCAGCCTTAATATCAAGGACGGTGGAAGGTGATGTGGGAGGGAAGCTGTCGTAGTGGAGCAGTGCAGGAAAAGCGAATAAAAGACTACAAGGCTGAAAAAGTTTGTCTTGTAAGCTGCAAATGGATTTATTTGGAAGGGATGGTGTAGCGTATCTCATGTTAGCTATAAATATGTAGCAGCTAATACCAGCTAAAAATCATCTTGAAGGCCACAGGGAAACTTGTAGTTCTCAGAAAACTTAGCAAGTCCAAATAAAAACCTGAGGCTCTCCATAGCCTTCAGCTGCTGAGGGACTTATGAATATTAATAGATGTCTTTCATTGGGGTAGGACTTGCGGCAATTAAAAGAACATCACTGCTGGAAGAAGCCCAGTGGATCATCTGTTCCTTCTGCATGGGACCTTGTCTATAAAGGTAAGTTTGGGGCTTGGGGCTTGTAAATCAAAAAACACAAAGCAGAAAAAAACATAATAGGTGCCGCATTCAGCATCTGTTAAGTTTTTACAGCTATATTGTGTAGCCTAAGGCCCCAATTTACCTTTACAGATGAGGTCCATGCAAGAACGTAGGTAATCTGGCTGTGGCCTTGTCCTGACAGTGATGTCTTAAAGTTCCTTTATTGAGAAGCCTTTAGGAAAAGGGGGAGGGGAAAAAAAAAAACCAACCTGCTACCATTTAAGGTGTTTGGAAAGCATATAACATTAACTGGTAAGTATGGTTTCTATCTTACTTTATTGAAACGGAGAGGCTACAGTAATTTAAGCAATTAATAGATTTCAACTCAGGGAAATGGTTGTCTTTAAAACGGCATTAATACATTCCTGTGACCTGTTATTCTTTTTGCTACAGGAGTAAAGATCAGCAGCCTGCTTGGTAAAAAGGGCAGCCTGGAGAAACTGCAGAGCTATTGGGAAGTGGGATCTTTCTTGGGGGCCAGTATGTTGGCTAATGACCATATAAGAGTGATCCAGGCTTCCGAAAAGCTGTTTAAGCTAAAGGCACCAGCATGGTAAGGTGATAAACGAGATCATGTACATTGCTATGTGTTAAAATGTTGGACTCCTTCAGCTTTCACATTCAGCATTGGATTTAGCTGACAGGAGACTGGTTTGGGGCTTTTTTAAGAGCTTTTGCTGTCTGTGTATTGTTTCACTGCGCTTCGACCCAGACAAGGGACTCTCCTTCCCCTTTTTTGCTCTTATTCAGGAATAGATGATGTGGGTCTTTAATTTCATGTCCGAGAAGGGCAGATTCTCTGTTGACTCCAGGCTCTTCTGGAAGGCAAGGGGGAAAGGAAGAGTTCTTTGTAGGCACCATACTTCAGTGCTTACATGGCTGAAGAGAAGTTGTAGTGGCACGTGGGTTTACTCACAATGCCTGAAAGTTTTTTGGGAATGCAGACAGCTTGGCTAGAGAGGGATGGACGTTCCTTGAAATACCCTGGTGGTTATTGCACACACCAGCTGGTGTAGGAACCTGAACAGGAATGAGCTGTATGGGGCAAGTTCCATCTCATCGTGATTGAGAAGAATGCAGATTACAGTCCAATTAGCAGGAAGGTTATAAATCTAGGGTTAACGACAACCCTGTAGACTCAACATCTGTTATGCAAAGAGATGTGTGCTCTGACAGCAGGCTCCCACCGCCTATATCCTGCTTTGGGTATAGGCAGCAAGTAAGGACTAGTTGCCTGCTCATCAAGAGCGGGGATCCTGTGAGCTGGGGAGAACCAGGACTCCTTCCTGATTAAAAAAGTTAATCACTCTGCCAATTGAAAGAGTGCCTATGTCACAGCCTGTGTATTTTTGTCTTTTTATAAAAGCTGGAAAGCATCTCCAGAAGCTGATCTGGGGGAAATGTATGGATGTGTGCTAAAATATGGAAATGCTAAACTTCTGTATCAACATAACTTAGGAAACTGTCAAAATTAAGAACTCAGATTTCCTGACCAAATATTTTGTAAATGCTGTTTGCAGCGTTTTTGTCTGGAAGGCTTTCCGTTTTTACGATGTGCATGTTTAACTGAGAAGCCTGGGTAGCACTCCCTGGAAGTCTCCCCGTAGAGTTTTCTGGGGTTTATGAATGCCTGGTTGTCAGGATTTCATGTACCAGTGCCCTTTGGGGTTTCAGGCTGTGGATTAAACTCTGAAAATACTCACTTGTGCTCCAGGAAGGATTTCTCCTGTGAGTAATTGCTTCCCAGTCTGTTGCCTGCTGTTCAGCAGAGCCCACTTGGTGCAAAGGGGAGTAGATACAGTTATAGGATAATCAGTTCTAGAAGGTTTTTAGAAACCTGTGTTAAAGAACTTCTGGGGCAGATACAGTACAGAAGATTGAACAGTGTAGAAAGTTAAACTGGTGAACTTTTCACCTGGGTTTTTGTTTGAAGTTGGTCGCCACTGAAACAAGTTTGGCCCAGGCTCAGCTTGGTCCATAGGTAGAGGATTTAGCTATTTCGTGAAGTTTTTGTGGTTTAGGATAGGAAACAGTGTATGGGATCAGGAATATATGCAGGAAGGAGTGTCCCAGAGCTCATTTATATTTCAGGTTACTAATATAGCAGCTACACTGCCAATTCTAAATGAGGAATTGCTATTATAAAAGCAACCCTAGAGAACCAAAATCTTACCGGCTGCCTCGGTGTTGCAACGGTGAATGCTTCAGTTGAGATTAAAGGTAGAGGCGTTATTATTTACAAACTGTATTAAATTTACTATCTGTGTATGCTTGGCTGATCACAGGTACCTGAAGTCTATTGTAGAGACTATTTTGATATATCAGCATTTTAAGAAGCTGACTCCGGAACAACATACGGCCAAACAGGAACTGGTGGACTTCTGGATGGACTTCCTTGTTGAAGCCACAAAGACAGACGTGTCTGTAGTTCGATTTCCAGTAAGTGGCTGTTTTGGTTTTGGGGTGCTTTTTGTTGTCTGGTTTCTTTTTTCCCCCCAATAAATCATGACACGAAGGAAATGAACACAAAACACTGCTTGTCTTGCCAGGCAATAAACTGCTGAAGAAGAAATTTGTTCAGCCTCCAAATTAGGTTGGGTTTAATTGATTGCACATGGCTACAATGGGATTGCACGGTGCGGTCCAGGTGAAAGTAGTGAGGAAAAAAATCTCAAGGTGATAAAACTTGATGGTTGAACTTGATGATCCCAAGGGTCTTTTCTGACCTGAATGATCCTATGATTCTATGAACTTTGCTATTTAGTGTTTGCTACCAGTGGGTACACTTCTAAGGCAAACCTTTGCAGTGTATTCCAGGTGATAATGTATTAACTGTATTATGTTTTGAAGAGAAGATACTTAATTTCAGTCTCTTTCTAGCTCAGCTTTACATACCCTACTGGCAATTCAGGCTGTGCTCTGTTACAAGTTAAAAATGAGCCCAAACAGTCAGAAATCTCTTGTTCTAGCTACTAGACAATGTATTTCAACAACATTGCACTATAAGCGTATATCTACTTCTCTGATTTGTTCCACAAATACTTTGCTGAAATTTTTTTTAGATCCCCTGGTGCTGTGCAATGTCCTGAAAGTAAATCGTGACATGAAGGAAATGAACACAAAACAATGCTTGTCTTGCCAGACAATAAACTGCTGAAGAAGAAATTTGTTCAGCCTCCAAATTAGGTTGGGTTTAATTGATTGCACATGGCTACAATGGGATTGCACGGTGCGGTCCAGGTGAAAGTAGTGAGGAAAAAAATGTCAAGGTGATAGAACTTGATGGTTGAACTTGATGATCCCAAGGGTCTTTTCCGACCTGAATGATTCTGTGACTCTCAAGGTGATAAAACTTGATGGTTGAACTTGATGATCCCAAGGGTCTTTTCTGACCTGAATGATCCTATGATTCTATGAACTTTGCTATTTAGTGTTTGCTACCAGTGGGTACACTTCTAAGGCAAACCTTTGCAGTGTATTCCAGGTGATAATGTATTAACTGTATTATGTTTTGAAGAGAAGATACTTAATTTCAGTCTCTTTCTAGCTCAGCTTTACATACCCTACTGGCAATTCAGGCTGTGCTCTGTTACAAGTTAAAAATCAGCCCAAACAGTCAGAAATCTCTTGTTCTAGCTACTAGACAATGTATTTCAACAACATTGCACTATAAGCGTATATCTACTTCTCTGATTTGTTCCACAAATACTTTGCTGAAATTTTTTTTAGATCCCCTGGTGCTGTGCAATGTCCTGAAAGTCTCCTGTAAAAAGATCTTTGTTCCCTGTACATATTAACTATATATGGATGGGAAACTGGGTATTGCTTTTAGCTAACCCTTAGCCAATCCAGCTTTTTGGTTTAAATAGCAGTTGCTATTGCCTCCCAGATATCTGAAGTGCACACTGCTGTTTTGTGGAGTTCTTTTGGCTTCTGGGTGTAGATGGGATAATAAACCATAAGGAAGACTCTGGTGGTGTTGAACAGCAACAGCTCGAGGCAGTGAAGTGGAAGCAACATGAGCCTCCCTAGAGAGTCTGGTTCTCCTTCTCCGAGGAGAACGGGCGTGAAGTTTTGCAGGGAAAAGCGAAAAATATTTTGAATCCTCTGTTTTTGTTTTTATTTTAAAAGACAAGGGCATGTTCTTTTTTTGATGATGAAATGGCGCAATTAGATACTTAAAATAGGCTCTGACTTATGAAACTGCCCAAGTCAAGTGGTTTGGATTTCTATTAAGAGACAAACCAAAACGGATCATGGTGATGACATGAGCCAAAGGGTAAAACCCAGTGACCACATAGTTTGATTGTGTTGTACAGGAAACTATCCCGGTGTTGCAGACAAACAGACATGATCTCTCATAATACAAAAATTCTGTTTGTGCCTATTCAGAAGGAAAATAACAGCGTTTAACAACAACATGAAACGTAGTAACTTTCTTTTCCTTCCCCTCTCCCAGATTCTTGCAAATGATTTATTCTAAAAGAAGTTATTTTCAGATTTCCTTATTGGGAATAAGGAGAGCTTAACTTAAGGACTTCACTGTCCATCAGTCCTAGCTTAGCTGTCAGTTACTCTCTTATCCAGTAGCATCAGTGTCATCATCCTCTTCTCAGCCTTTAGGGGAAGAAATGACACAGCCTGTGGGTAACTTGTTGTAGGCTAAAGACCCCAATTTGTGAAAAGGTCTACACCAGATTTTAGAAATTATAAGCGTCTGGACATGCCAAGCAACATATTTGAAATCTCACTGGTTATCATTTACAGAGTTAAATGCCTAGGTACTAAATCTTGGTGCATTGCATCCTGTCTCTTTTACATAATGATTCTAGTTTTTGTTTCATTTATTCTAGGAAATTTTCTATAATTTTTAGCTCTCAACCTCCTGCAGTGGTGCTTGTTGCTTTTGAGAAAATCATTTCTTCTGGTGGCTGCAGTTCACAGTGGTCTGAATCCAAAGCAGTTCTGTCTTAGCTCGAGGTTGATGTGTTTTTCTGATTTACCCAAATGTGTTTCTACCAAAAGAAGTACCTTGGTAAAGGTAGACCATGAATCCCATCCACATGGGAGCTGCACCTTCTTGAATGGCATTGCAAGAGAATGAATTGTGGCAGAAAGATTTTAAGATCTGATTGTTGTCAGAGAAATCATTTGGAAAATTATGATAGGTGCTACCGCTTGACACATAAGAGCCTCATATAAAAAAACTGAATTAAACTTGGCGCTTTTTTTTAATCTTAAATTACTGTCAGCCATAATAAACTACCCAATAGCTAAAATTTTACTTTTTGTTCTGCTTCCTCTGTTTTTCCTGCTATCGTATGGCCACAGAAATAGTTTTAACAGATTTTAACACTTTTTAAACTTCTGCATACTTTGTACTAACTCTTAAATATTTTTTTTCTTTTTCTACTAGGTCTTAATATTAGAACCAACAAAAATCTATCAGCCCTCATATCTCTCCATCAACAGTGAAGCCGAGGAGAAGACTGTATCTATCTGGCACGTGCTGCCTGATGACAAGGTATTAACGTCTCATTGTCTGGAGTAGGAACTTTTTTCACAATTTAAAAGTGTGACTGGTACATAAGACATGAAACATGCAAACAGTTGCATCTAATGATGGATTCTGCAAAGGAGAAAAGTGTTTGAGTAACAACTCAGGAAAATACTGTGGAGATATGTTCCATGCATTACTTCTTAATTTTTTTTTAAATTTAATATGGTGTTCTTAATTTTTCTTTAAGTTTGTCCTGTTGTTCAGTGGGTCTTTTGTCTCCATCTTTTTCAAAAATAGGTTGCATCTTCTTTCAAGGTGTTTTAAACCAGCGTAGAGTATACAAAATCTTGTTGCTTAACATTTCAGAAGTAATTTACAATATACTGTCGTCATACAAATAATGTAGCATAAAATTACTCGTACAAAAAGAACTATCTTCTTCCTGTACTTACAGTATTGCTTGTCAGTTGTGGTAAATACTCCTTTAATGTGAAAGTAAGAGAGACTGGTGTCTTAAAATAGGGGTGGAATCAATCAAAAGCTGAAGAAGTATTTGGCAGAAAGATAGATGCTCAGAAGGTCCAGAAATTGAAAAAGCTGGGAAGTCCAAATGCCAAGGTGTGAGATAGCCAGGCGTGTTTGGAAAGGAGCTTAGAAAATCTGGAGATGGAAGGGGGAGAGGAAAACCTAGAATGTTACTGCATTCTGGGGTGCTTGGGAAGCAAAATTTTGGTAAGGGTGAAGACAGAGAGGACATCATAGAACCTTAGAGAAGGATGGGAGCGTGGAAACGTGGTGGGAGTAGTACATGAAGAGTGAAGGGATGGTGACTCAGCTGGAGGTGCAACACTGGAGATGGTGGGATTTGTAAGAACAAGTGCTGTTTGTTCTTCCATGGCAGCATTTTGTTTGCCTGCAGGATAGGACATTGAACACCAATTTTTCAGGTAATGCATCCCTCAACTTTTGTACTTGTAGTCTGTTAAAGGAGAAACATTTTTGCCTGCAAAATATGTGAGGCCGTAATGCTTCGAATAAACTACAAATAAACAGAAATTCATTGGTCCAGGCAAACATTTCCATTTGTCCTCTAAATATGCTATTTCACCCACTGTCCATTTACTTTCTCATGAACTCACAACAGAAGTTCTATCTGATGTTTTTCCAAGTAGACTCAGCCTCTGAGAAAAAAAATAAATTTATGCAGTTCTTGGACAAAACGAAAATTTACCACACAGTAAATAAAGATTTGTCAGCACTACAGGGTAAACCTTGCTACATTTTTGCCTGCAAAATATGTGAGGCCGTAATGCTTCGAATAAACTACAAATAAACAGAAATTCATTGGTCCAGGCAAACATTTCCATTTGTCCTCTAAATATGCTATTTCACCCACTGTCCATTTACTTTCTCATGAACTCACAACAGAAGTTCTATCTGATGTTTTTCCAAGTAGACTCAGCCTCTGAGAAAAAAAATAAATTTATGCAGTTCTTGGACAAAACGAAAATTTACCACACAGTAAATAAAGATTTGTCAGCACTACAGGGTAAACCTTGCTACTGTAGTATAGCTGTTCTGAAAGTATTGCTGTATTCAGAATTTAATCTGTTTAGAAGCTACTTGTACATGCGTAATTTTTTAGGTGTTGTAGGCTCTTTACTGTAGTATAGCTGTTCTGAAAGTATTGCCGTATTCAGAATTTAATCTGTTTAGAAACTACTTGTACATGCATAATTTTTTAGGTTTTGTAGGTTTTGTGTATGTAGGTCACCTCCAAACAATACTCTCCATTCTCTTAAGTGGCTTTTCTGTAGTATAAGAAGAATTTTCCAGGCTATTGAGTCCTGTTCACCCCTGTTGCAGACACTCTCACTATATAATGTTTAGCAAAGCGGTCAAGCTCCATCTGAATATTAGTGTAGGTCTCACAGTCAATGGTTTGTGCTGGAAAGTGGTTTGAGAGTAGTCCTACAGCTGTAGAAGAGCCTACGGTGGGATCCTGCTGGAGAAGTAGCAGATCATTACTTTAAAATCTTCTGGCTCTCAAACTGAATTTGCTTGTGGCCATTTCATACTCATTTGTTCTTTTGCTAACGCAGCGTTCATGTTAAGTGGTTCCTTTCTCTCGCTGATGTTTACCTATTTTTAAGGAGAACCCTAATATCTCTTAGGGTTTTTTTAGGCAACACCAAGTAGGCTTGTTGTACTGGCCACATGAGGCATCTCATTGCCACGACTTCTTATGTTCCAGTTTGAGTTAACCCTGCTTAAGCATCTGCACTTCTATTCCAAAAATGGTATTTCATGACGTATTCATTTACCTTTTGGCTACTGGGATATTTTGCTTGGTGCTTTCAGCAATGGCCTTCTTCATAGCTGTGGCACTTGGCTGCCCAGTCGCCCTGTGACTGGGAGAAGGGTTTGGATGCATTAGTCTGTAACCTGTTTGGTGGTCAGTAGAGAGATCGTTTGGCTTTACAGAGTTTGTAACCTCTTCTTTGTAGTGTTTTCCTTTATTGTAATAGTTATAACAAAAAAACTTTAAAAATGGAATGAAAGAGGTGTGTTATACCTCTTTTTCTTCCCCTCCCACCCCTTTCCTGATTTGGGGAGTGTGTCTCTGTATTTTCTGCAGATACTATTTTCCGATCTTTGCTGCCCTAGTGGTAATCAATAGCATTAGACAAAGGTCAGTTTTAAATGGACTCCTTAGTACTTTTTTGCTCTGGCCAGAATCCTCACTGTGGCGAGCTTATTGATTAGCCCGGGATCTAATTGATACTCAGTGCAGGCATCCTTGCCCTGCCACCCGTAATGTCCATGAAAAAAGTGCGATGGGCAATTTGGTAGTTACCCCTTCAGCTCTACAATTACAGTCTGTCCTTGCAAGTCTGTCAAAGTCCTTCAAATCCATCAGAAACCTCACAGGGAGAAAAGGGAGTAGAAAAATTTGGCCAGCCGACTTTTCAGATGAATATAACGAGTGTAATACTTGTCTTTGATAAGAGGTTTTGTGAAGGAAATAGAGGTGTTATTATCTGTCAGCCCACTGCAAAGGGGAATACTCTTACTTTGATCCTCTCCAAAGCTGAAAGCAGGCGTTTTCAGCAGTGAGGTGGATTGAGAACTGGCTGTGTGACAGGACTCAAAGGGTAATGATGAATGGAGCAGGTTCAAGTTGGAAGCCTGTAACCAGTTGTGTCCCTCAGGGGTCAATACTTGGTCCAGTGCTGTTCAACATATTCATCAGTGACCTGGATGAGGGGACAGAGTGTATCCTCAGCAAGTTCGCTGATGATGCCAAACTGGGAGGAGTGGCTGACACCCCGGAGGGCTGTGCTGCCATCCAACGAGATCTGGACAGGCTGGAGAACTGGGCAAGGAAGAACCTCATGAGGTTCAACGGGGAAAAGTGTAGGGTCCTGCACCTGGGGAAGAAGAATGTCAGGCACCAATACAGGTTAGGGGTGGACCTGCTGGAGTCCACCCCGCCAGAAGAGAAAGATCTAGGGGTCCTGGTGGACAGCAAAATGACAATGAGCAAACAGTGTGCTCTTGTGGCCAGGAGGGCCAATGGAATCCTGGGCTGTATAGGGAAGAGTGTGGCCAGCAGGTCAAGGGAAGTCATTCTCCCCCTCTACTCTGCACTGGTAAGGCCACAACTAGAGTACTGCATCCAGTTCTGGGCTCTCCAGTTCAAGAGGGACAGGGAACTACTGGAAAGAGTCCAGCGTAGGGCAACAAAGATGATTCAAGGACTGGAGCATCTCCCTTATGAGGAGAGACTGAGAGAGCTGGGACTCTTTAGTCTGGAGAAGAGAAGGCTGAGGGGAGACCTTATCAATGCTTACAAGTATCTCAAGGGTGGTTTGAAGGAGGAGGGAGCCAGACTCTTTTCAGCGGTTCCTAGTGAGAGGATGAGGGGCAACGGGCACAAGTTGGAACATAAGAGGTTCCACTCAAATATGAGAAAAAAACTTCTTCACAGTGAGGGTGACAGAGCCCTGGAACAGGCTGCCCAGGGAGGTTGTGGAGTCCCCTTCTTTGGAGATTTTCAAGACCCGCCTGGATGCAGTCCTGAGTTACATGCTCGGACAAGCTCTAGGCAATCCTGCTTCAGCAGGGGAGTTGGACTAGATGATCTCTATGGTCCCTTCCAACTCTAAAAATTCAGTGAAATTCAGTTTTAGGGGCTGATTAACAAGCAAAGCCCACCTATCCCTACTGCAGGGGCAGGTTAGACAGCTGGGTTTGGAAACTCTTCCAGCTATCCAATCTCAATCTACCTACCGTAGGTCTGTCAGAGCTCACGCTTCAGGCTTCAGTTCATTTTGGCTCACAGATTAATAACTCTGCTTATTTTCCACAACTCAATCAGTGCTTTAAGAAAAAGAACTGTGAGTTGTAAAGCGTGTGAACTTCCTCTCAGGCACAAAGACACTGAATTTCCTTTTCAAATCCAAACTGGAACTGAGCGGAGCCCGCAGACGGCAATTTTGTAATAAATAAGGCAAATGACAGTCAATACCAGGATAAATAATGTGTCCTCTTCGTGTTCTGTGGCTTTTTTAGCAGCCTATCTTAACATTTATGCCTTTAATAGAGCTTAAGATAAATAAATGCCCATAAAATTCAGACAGCATTATATTTTGCAGAATGCACATTACTTTTGCCTTGCAGTTCCCCAATTTTAGCAGCCCTTCCCGCCCGGGGTTAGAGGAACACAGCAGCGCTGGTTGTTGCAAGTTTGAGACAGAACAGCCTGTCTCTGTTCCACATTGGCTTCCAAATCCATTTGGAGTTTTGTTTTGGGTGGTTGGTGGGGTTTGTTTTTTGGTTTTTTTTGCCGTTTTGTTTTGGGTGGTTGGTGGGGTTTGTTGTTGGTGGTTTTTTTGCTGAACCAAAGAACAGATGCTGAGTTTGGATAGCGTGCCTCAAATATTTACTCCAACATATTCAAAACTTGGCATGATCACAAGGGACATAACTTTTATAGTATTGCATTGCCCGAGAACTTTGTGTGATGTATAAAAGATGTATGAATCTGTGAGAAATTAGTTGCACGTTGATGACGGGTAAAACCCACAATACTTAAGCTTCTTGTTACGCTGCTTCAGCATTTCTGCCCGTCAGGATGTACGTTTTAACTTTATTAGATTTTAGATGATTCCCCAAAGTGGGAATTGGACAAGTACCAATAGCTAAGTTCTGAAGAGAGTTTCCAAGCATGGAAAATTGGAAAGTAACAGAGTTTTGTATATGGAGGGAGGAGTAAAATACGGTGCAGATACATCCTCTCCATTAGCAGAGGGGTTGAGGTGGTGATCTGTCTTTCTGCAAGAGAACCAGGGAACTCAGAATAGTATTTTCACGAGCACTTCACACCAGCATCAGTCAGTACCTCCACCTGGAGATGTGATCCCGCCTTTTCTTAATATCAGGCTGTTCTCCTGTCCCTGTTCCCCACTTTCCCCCCATTTCACATTGAAGCTACCCTTTTGTACTTTATGATTATAATAATGTGGAGCTTGTGCTTCAAGAAAGACGTTTGTTTGTATTTTTGGTGGGTTGTGTTAGGCACTTTGTATTAGCGTCACAACCTCGAACACGATTTGAGCAGGAAGGAGAGAATTACAGAGGAGGAGAAAATTGCTGCAGGAAGCCTTCTAGAAAGCTGTTGTAGCTGGGAGAATAACTTCCTCTATCATTTCCTGCACATTGTGCAACTACTTTGGCAAGCTTATCTCTTCTGACTTCTCTATATTTCACTCATCATGAGATGTTTTATAAGCTACACGTTTTCCTGTCTTCTTTTTGGAATATATTTGATTATATTTGTGTTTGTTGCTTATGTTACACGCTTAATGTGTGCTATAAATTATGCTTAAATTACCTCTCAGCAAGAAATGTCTCTGTGCCTTTTAATCGCTTGGGTCACTAAAATGCCAAAAGAAATTCAGCTTTAGAAAGCAGAGGTTCTTCCTCCCCCCATTGTGGTGGGATCCCAAGGTTGCCAGAGCTTCGAGGTGGTGTAGTTCCACCTTTTCCTGAAAGGAGAATGTTTTCATTAGAAGATACAAAAGGCTTCTGTTTCCTACAGTAAAGCTTTATTAGAATGTAAACATCAGGCAATATGACTGTCTACAGAGAGAACTCAGTTCTGCTGAATGTGTCAGATGTAAATTTAAGACTTGAAAATAAGTGTTGCCTGGCCCTTTGTGCTCTCGCAGGGTGGCTTCTTTCTTCCACCCTTGTTTATTACTCCTCTTAAGGCTTTGGGTGCATTCTGGTTTCTGAGGGAAATAGTCTCCTTTCTGTTTCTTTGGACGTTTGGTCTTCAGATTTGCTCCTTCCCTGAGCAATTACTCCTACTCTTCAAGAATTTCCCACTTTTCTTTCCAGCATCCGACTTCCTGCTTGGAGCTCTCTCCATCTGGTCTCCCCACACACACATCAGAGCAGGCTCTGCTGGTCCTCAGAGGTGGGATTTCCACACACACACTTTCCAGAGGGTCGTGTGAGACCCCAAGTTCAGTACCCACCCCAGGCTATCCTGTTTTGCATGTTTTCTACAATAGTATATTGTGTTTACAGAATAAACAGCGAAGAAACAAACCAACCCAAAACTTCTGTTGTCTGGTTTTGGGTGGAAAAAAAAATATACCCTGAAAAATAACTGTTAAAAGATTATTGTAGTTCAGGTGTTTTTCTTTCCATCTCTTGAGTGTCAATCTAGAAGTTAAGCCTATTGGCACATCATTCATAAAAATGACTAATTTGTTTTCTTCTATGTGTCACAGAAAGGTATCCATGAGTGGAACTTCAGTGCTGCTTCCATCAGGGGAGTAAGGTAAGTTGTTTCCCTTTCATGTTTTGAAATAAAGAGAGTAAGTGAATGGGTATTGTCTAAAGCTGCTGCTTGTGGACCTTGGTGGAGTAACAGACACAGAGTTGGAGCAGAGTATTTGCAGGCACTTCCACAAGTGAAGCTCCAAGAGTCTTAATCTGGATTCAGAAATGACTATTTGCAGAGTTCATTATATAAAAATTAGCCAACTTAGCCCATTGAATTAAAGAGCTAATATTTTTTAAAAGTTGGTAACCACTCACATTATCCTAATTAAGATGGAATTAAAATATCTGCCAATGTCATTTTGCCCAGTTCTTTCACAGCCAGGAGCTGCCTGGTGCACAGAATGTGTAAGCCAGGAAATAACACGTGGATGCAGAATGGGAGGATATGAAGAACTGACAGGATCAGGGTGTCTTGCAATGTCCTGATTGCTTACCTGTTTTGGGGTTTTGGTGTGAGTGGGTACGTTTGGTGGTTTTTTTTTTTTCTGTGTCTGTTTATGGTAAATGACAGCAAAACTGTTTCAGAGAGGGCCAGTAAGGAGAGTGGTAGATACACCACAAGGTAGAAACTTGAAGGTTGTTTAAGAGAACAGAAAAGGGGAATCAAAACAAGGAAAAAAACAACCCCTAACCTCCCAAAGATTCATGTGAAGTAGGTTAAGGTAGATTAATAAATCATAGGAACAGGAATGACACGTTCAGGACTGGCTTGACTGGATTAGAAGAGAACCATGTTACACGCTCAGGGCCACCTCTCTTCTCTTCAGCACACCTCCCTCTGCAGGACAGGGCTCATGAGATAATGGCAAAGGAGGGAACTTTGCCATCTGTTTGCTTAATTTCAGCAAGATGTTGTCTGTCTGCTGGGGAGACTTCTCTAGGGAGACTTCTTTACTGGATTGTCTCTTAGTGCCAGTAGAGAACAGCCAAATCTGAGCCAGCGGGTCCGCTCTGCCACCCCAGGCTCAACATAATGTGTGATGTACATCCTCTTCAGCAGGTTCCAGCCTTGCAATTTGTATCTTCTGATATTAAAAAAGTCATGCTCTACCAGTGCTGTGACCTCTTCAGCTAAATTCGTGATCTTAGTCTCTTTTTCTTTTCTTTTCCCCTAGGATTTATCTATATTTCAGCATCCTGCAACTTTTGACTTTGGTGTTTGCTTTTAGTGTAATTATAAAAAAAAAAAAAAAAAACCAGTCCCAAAATCTTAGAGTTTTTAAAAATACTCATTGCTCTGTTCTAATAATAACTGTTCCATCCACACAAAGCTGTTGCTATGTCTGCAGGACGTTTTGCACAGATGGATGATTCTTTCTCCTTCCAAAAAGTGACTTAAAAAACCAAACTATCAGTAGGCACAAGAACTCAGTCCTGTGGGATTCAGCTTATTTTAGGCAAAAATTGCAATGATACGCTTAGTTTAGTCTGGTTTGGGTTTTGGTTACGGTATGTTTTTGTATGCTTCTAAAAAAAGAGGAAAAAAAGTCTTTATTTATTGTCATTTTTATTTCTTCCCCTCTCTCTTATTAAATCGTGCTGTGGTCAGAACTCTTTCTCCTGCGTTTCTTATTTAAACTGCCAATTGTCATTTAATTTGGCAATTAAATTTCCAATCTGGACAGATGTCCAAAGCCACTTGGAAGATTTTACAGTGAGCCAAGAGTCACTGTGAATTCTTAGAAAACTCCCTGGCTGCCTCCATGAGGAGCTGCAGGGGGAAATCTTTATCTTATGCAAGTCTAAAACTGAATAAGCCTCTTTTTTCTTCTTCTTCCTAATATATACAAGTTTCTGATCACTTAATTTTTCAGGGTTTTTCAGGGCTTTTTTTTTTTTCTAGTTTTATGAAGACAGATATTCTTTGGACTGGGAGAGCCTTCAGAGCCAGGCCTGCTCCTAATCTATTTTTATATTAAGGCTATTTTTGTCTCCTTTGAAGCTCCTAGACTTAAAGCGGTCTGGGAAGGAGGAGTTCCCAGCTTTATGAGGATTCTCAGCCTTTCTACACTAGTAAGAGCCAGCTTTAGAAATGCAGCCTCAATGCACAAGGCAGGTCTTTGTTGAGAAAGCCTCCAAGATCATGTATAAAGGCCTCCATAAATATTTACTGCATTACACAAGGAGACAGCAGGTCTGAAGAGACATCTAGCATTGAAATGGCTGGTGGTTTTGGTAAATACCTCCAGGATGTGACTGAGGGGTCACTTCAGTGGATGGATCAGATGGTGCAGTCAGCATCTCATTTTGTGAATAATAGTTCGGGTCTCAAGAATCACAGAATCACAGAATGATATGGGGTTGGAAGGGACCTCTGGAGATCATTTGGTCCTACCCCCCTGCTAGAGCAGGGTCACCCAGAGCAGGTTGCACAGGAACGTGTCCAGGTGGGTTTGAATGTCTCCAGAGATGGAGACTCCACCACCTCTCTGGGCAGCCTCTTCCAGGGCTCTGCCACCCTCACAGGAAAGACGTTTCTCCTCATGTTGAGGTGGAACCTCTTATGTTCAAGTTTGTGCCCATTCCCTCTTGTCCTGTCCCTGGGCACCACTGAAAAAAGACTGGCCCCATCTTCCTGACACCCACCCTTTAAGTATTTATAGGCATTGATCAGATCCCCCCTCAGTCTTTTCTTCTCCAGACTAAAAAGACCCAAGTCCCTCAGCCTCTACTCATCTGAGAGGTGCTCCAGGCCCCTCATCATCTTTGTAGCCCTCTGCTGTACCCTCTCCAGCAGTTCCCTGTCCTTCTTGAACTGGGGAGTTCAAAAAGTACATAGAGCTCTCTGAGCAGTTCAGTGCTAAATCACACCCTGCATGCAGGCAGCCGTACTAATTGTGTTTAGCTTAATAAACTCATTAGCAGGTTGTGTGCTGATGTAAATAACCTTGCTTTTGTCATATGTCTCTGTGACCTCTTAAACACAAATGTTTATTATTGAATTGGGCCCAAAAAGGGGTGTTAATCTTAAAGGTTTCATCAGAGCTTTCGGAATGCGGCAGCTGCTCCAAGGTGTTCTGCATCTTAGGTTTTCCAGAAAAGTCCCTAGTGTTCTGCAGAGCTGGCATCCTATGAGCAAGAAGGTACCATCTTTATTATTCCAATTTAAAAATTAAAAAGGAAGCAGCAGGTTGTAGCGAGGTGGGGGTCGGTCTCTTCTCCCAAGTCATGGGCGATAGGACAAGAAGAAATGGACTCAAGCTGCACCAGGGGAGGTTCAGATGGACATTAGGAAAAATTTTTACATTGAAAGGGTTATTAAGCTTTGGAATGGGCTGCCCTGGGAAGGGGTTGAGGCACCAGCCCTGGAGGTAATTAGAAGACGGGCAGACGTGGTGCTTGGATATATGGTTTAGTGAAAGACGTGGTGCTTGGAGATATGGTTTAGTGAAGGTTTTTGTCAGCGTTGGGTTGACGGTTGGACTCGATCTGAAAGGTTCCTTCCAACCTCTGCAATTCTATGATTCTGTGACTACAAGTTGGCTTCTTCTGTGTTTGGGACAACCCCTGGATTGTGAGATACTTGCTGCCTGTGTTGTTTCCACGGGAGAGTACCTCAGAGGTCGTGCTGAGGGATGTAGTATTAGAAACAGTGAAGAAGTTGGATTGAGATCTGCATCTGATATTCTTCATAGCTGGAGAACTGACAAGGATGCTCATCTTCCATCCCAGGTTCTCGGAGCTTGGGATCTCATCAGACTCTTTGATTATGACCATGGGATGTGTTTTATTGCTGCACTTCTAGAAAACAGACACAAGTTCCATGGAGGTGCTTTTCTGTGGTTGCTGCCAGTGCTCCACTGTTTTATCTGCTGCTTCACCTGGAAGAATTTATGAACAGAAGTGTTGCAGTATTTATTTCTCATGGACTAAGGGCATTTCTGGATGCACCCGAGCTGGGCACAGGGCCATACATCATGCTTCCTTGTTTTTCTGTGGAGTTTTGCAAATTCAGCCCCAATTCTGCCATCATAGAAGCCAGCGGGTGCTACCTGTGCTCAGGAACAGTCAGAATGAGGCATTTCCTGAGCAAATTATCCCCTCTTTTTTTATAACTCAATATTTTTCACTCTTCTTTTTTTCACTTGAGCAACTTTTTTTTTTTTTTATTTAGGGAGGAAAGCAACATATAAGCAGCTTCACCTGGAAGAATTTATGAACAGAAGTGATGGCATTTGCAGTATTTATTTCTCGTGGACTAAGGGCATTTCTGGATGCACCCAAGCTGGGCACAGGGCCATACTACATCATGCTTCCCCGTTTTTCTGGGGAGTTTTGCAAATTCAGCCCCAATTCTGAATTTGCTCAGCACCCTGAGCAAATTATCCCCTTTTTTTTTATAGCTCAGTTTTTTTCATTCTTCTTTTTCTCCCTTGAGCAACTTTTTTTTTTTTTTTTTAATTTAGGGAGGAAAGCAACATATAAGCAATGTAAATGCTCACTTAAAGGCCTTAAATATTTATGAATTTGCCTGCCCTCTGTGTACACTCCACATTCTTACCCTTTTATTCACCGCTGGGTTACTCAGTGGCTTCTGTACACGTCAGGTTTCGACTGACGGTTTATTCACTGAAATGTTTAAACTCACATCAAACCTGAAAAGAATGAGTAATTCTGTTGACATCGGCTACTCCGTCTGTGGAGAGCTGACCTATAGGCTTGAGAAACTTGAATTAAAAGGCAGTTTATAAATTGGGGACAGCGACTGTCCTCCCAGATTACTTAGCACTTATGAATTTTTCCTAATGTAAAAATAAATGAGTCACCGCAGCCAAAGACAAATATTCTTACGATGAAGCTCGCTCTTCTCCTAAGTAGCTTTATGAAAGGCAGCCCCCCCCCAGCTCATCTAAAAAGCCCTTTGTTTATCAAAAGTTAGAGAGCTCATAAAAAGCAGCAAGGATCAGACAACATTAGGTATCCATTGAAGGTTGAAAATGACACCTATTTCCTGACATTTAAAGAAAAACTGTTACGTTAATCAAATCATCAATCCTTTGGCACAACATAGGATACCATTCTACTTTATTGTGCTATAAATTAATTTAAAACATGATGGCTCCTCTCTTGATCCAGCTAAAATAGATTGATTTCACTAGGACTGTGGTTTTTGTCCAGTATCTTAAGAACATTAATAAAGAGACTAATTTGTCTTGGTTGCTCAAATACTGCATTATATTCCCTTGTAACACCTCTAGCCATCTTTTTTTCCCCAATTTTCTAATATATTGACAATCAATTCAATTCCCCTGCATCAGCTTGACATCTGGCACTCAACACATGACAAAGTTTCAGAAAGAGCTTTTTCAATTAATGTTTTATATTTTCTGTAAGGAGCACAGTAATGACACGCACATAAAACAGTTCTGGTGAATGATTGTCTTTGGAAGAGCTGCAGCCTCCTTGGGGCAGAAAACTGACAACTCTACCAGAGTTTGCACCTCTTCTGCTCTTCTGTGGAGACATCTATGCATCCATAAGAAAGTGGCATACGTCCTTCTTCAGTGTCTTTGTTCTCCTGTTACAGCAGATAAAACCAAAACTGAAGAAAAGGGGGGGTGGGCAAGGGTGGTGAAATCATTCGCCTCGTTTTTTTGATGCTGACTTAATTTTACAATATTTTTCCAACATCATAGAATCATATTCTATCACCTCTTCTGCTCTTCTGTGGAGACATCTATGCATCCATAAGAAAGTGGCATACGTCCTTCTTCAGTGTCTTTGTTCTCCTGTTACAGCAGATAAAACCAAAACTGAAGAAAAGGGGGGGTGGGCAAGGGTGGTGAAATCATTCGCCTCGTTTTTTTGATGCTGACTTAATTTTACAATATTTTTCCAACATCCTATCCATGTACCCACTCACAGGAAACCAATCAGGAATATTTGTGTTCAGGATTGAGCTGTGGCCGATTTCTAAAGTGGGAAGAACTCCTGCTTGAGTTCAAAGTCTGGCTTTCTAATGGGATCCTGGCTTCAGGAGTGGGAAATTAGGGGCTTTACCTAAATGCAATGAAGACAAAGATGACTCTGGTCAATAGAAAAAATTTCTTGGGCGATGTGTGGACGAGGGGGACAAGCTGAACGACAGCAAACAGCACAGCGTGAACTTTGGAGGATAAAACATTTGTATTTGTACAAACATTTGTATTTGTACAATAAAGAAAAAATATGGTGTCTTAGGTTTAATCTGGTCCTTTGCCATGTGAAATGGGTTGATCTGTGGGGTTTGCTATGGCCGGTGGAAGTCAAAATCCATTTTTCCAGTGACGCGTTCTGCTTGGCTGTTCTTCCAGCATCTCCAAGTTTGAAGAACGATGCTGTTTCCTCTACGTGCTGCACAACTCAGATGACTTCCAAATCTACTTCTGCACGGAACTTCATTGCCGAAGGTGTGTGTCACTGGTGTTATCTCGGAACAAACCTGGCCTGTGGTGGGGTGGATGGTGTCTTGCCTGCACAACAGGGACCGATTGTCTCAGAACTGTGGTGAAAGTTGGTCTGAGCATCCTCAGTGATCACCATTTTTTCACAGAAAAGCTTAGTACTACAACTCCCTGGACATATACAAGCTTTGAAGGATCAAAGCACAACCTCAGACAAACGTTGAAAACATTGGATTACAAATTTAATGATTTTTTTACACACTTGTGGGATTATTTTCCTAATATTTTTCATATTAAGGCTTACTACAAGTGTTTGTTGCTCTCAATCCGACAAAGCACCTTAAACTTAAAATGGACTTTCTGAAGTGGGAACATTTGGAGTAACAACAAGGTCTGGTCAAGATTTCCTTTTACTGTAACTAAAATTATTATTAAATTATTATTAAAGAAGCACACTTGATTTCCTTTACATTAGCATCATATTTACCTGAGCAAGATTGTACCAGTTTCCCTACAGGAAACTTGGCGGGGGGTTGTTGCACAAAATTAGGGTTTCTCTAAGCTGTGTTTCTGCTTCGTAGGCTTGAGGGTTGTGGTCTTGAATGGATCCACAAGGCATTCCCAGAGGAAATTTCATGTCATTTTGTGCTAAAAAAGGCTGCAACTTTATGAAAAATCACTGCAGTTCTCCATATTAATGGCTGTGGCCGCCTCCCAGCCCAGCCCCTGGCTTAATCCATTTTAATTTGTACAGGTTCTTTAGCCATGTTCATTCCCCTTCATATCTGGGTACTTCTTAGAAGAGGAGTAAGCAATACCTTAGCACGACATGCTATTTGTACTTGCATTCTTTCAAATGGGTAGAAGTCATACGTAATAAATGTATTTCTTTAAATGGAAAATTGTAAAATAGATCCCCTTTTCATTCAAGTAGAAACTTGAAGCTGCCCCACAAAATCTCCTCCAGGTGTAGGCAAGATTTTGAGGCGCTTCTCATTGTGCTTCAGTGCTTTCATTGGATGTAAAGAAATGGTACAGGATGAGACTTTCACTTGAAACATAGACTTTGAAATGTGAATGCCATTAGTAATTTCAGCCATGATGGAGTACGTAAAAAACAGGAGGAAAACTGCTGATTTTGACTGTTAATTCTCCATGTAAACAAAAATATATTTTTTTCCTTTATGCTCACAAACATTTATGCTGAGTTTATCTATACTTCAATCCTCTTTTGGTTCATTCCTTACTTTAGAGAGAACCTTTCTCTTTGTCCTTGTACCGTCTCAAGTGTGTGTTTGCTTTGCTTTATTTTTCCCCCCTTTTAACAGGTTTTTTGACATGGTGAACAGTATCACGGAGGAAATAGGGAAGACCACAGAGGAAGGGGAATGTGATGGAGACTCTCTAGAGGTATTTTTGC
>NW_015091041.1:65901-107516 GCF_001431845.1 Calidris pugnax | reverse complement strand
TTCAGGTGTTTTTCTTTCCATCTCTTGAGTGTCAATCTAGAAGTTATGCCTATTGACACGTCATTCATAAAAATGACTTATTTATTTTCTTCTGTGTGTCACAGAAGGGTATCCACGAGTGGAACTTCAGTGCTGCTTCCATCAGGGGAGTAAGGTAAGTTGTTTCCCTTTCATGTTTTGAAATAAAGAGAGTAAGTGAATGGGTATTGTCTAAAGCTGCTGCTTGTGGACCTTGGTGGAGTAACAGACACAGAGTTGGAGCAGAGTATTTGCAGGCACTTCCACAAGTCTTAATTTGGATTCAGAAATGACCACTTGCAGAGTTCATAAAAATTAGCCAACCTAGCCCATTGAATTAAAGAGCTAATATTTTTTAAAAGTAGGTAGCCACTTACATTATCCTAATTAAGGTGGAATTAAAATAGCTGCCAATGTCATTTTGCCCAGTTCTGTCCCAGTGAGGAGCTGCCTGGTGCACAGAATGTGTAAGCCAGGAAATAACATGTAGATGCAGATGGGAGGTTATGAAGAACTGACAGGATCAGGGTGTCTTGCAATGTCCTGATTGCTTACCTGTTTTGGGGTTTTGGTGTGAGTGGGTACGTTTGGTGGTTTTTTTTTTTTCTGTGTCTGTTTATGGTAAATGACAGCAAAACTGTTTCAGAGAGGGCCAGTAAGGAGAGTGGTAGATACACCACAAGGTAGAAACTTGAAGGTTGTTTAAGAGAACAGAAAAGGGGAATCAAAACAAGGAAAAAAACAACCCCTAACCTCCCAAAGATTCATGTGAAGTAGGTTAAGGTAGATTAATAAATCATAGGAACAGGAATGACACGTTCAGGACTGGCTTGACTGGATTAGAAGAGAACCATGTTACACGCTCAGGGCCACCTCTCTTCTCTTCAGCACACCTCCCTCTGCAGGACAGGGCTCATGAGATAATGGCAAAGGAGGGAACTTTGCCATCTGTTTGCTTAATTTCAGCAAGATGTTGTCTGTCTGCTGGGGAGACTTCTCTAGGGAGACTTCTTTACTGGATTGTCTCTTAGTGCCAGTAGAGAACAGCCAAATCTGAGCCAGCGGGTCCGCTCTGCCACCCCAGGCTCAACATAATGTGTGATGTACATCCTCTTCAGCAGGTTCCAGCCTTGCAATTTGTATCTTCTGATATTAAAAAAGTCATGCTCTACCAGTGCTGTGACCTCTTCAGCTAAATTCGTGATCTTAGTCTCTTTTTCTTTTCTTTTCCCCTAGGATTTATCTATATTTCAGCATCCTGCAACTTTTGACTTTGGTGTTTGCTTTTAGTGTAATTATAAAAAAAAAAAAAAAAAACCAGTCCCAAAATCTTAGAGTTTTTAAAAATACTCATTGCTCTGTTCTAATAATAACTGTTCCATCCACACAAAGCTGTTGCTATGTCTGCAGGACGTTTTGCACAGATGGATGATTCTTTCTCCTTCCAAAAAGTGACTTAAAAAACCAAACTATCAGTAGGCACAAGAACTCAGTCCTGTGGGATTCAGCTTATTTTAGGCAAAAATTGCAATGATACGCTTAGTTTAGTCTGGTTTGGGTTTTGGTTACGGTATGTTTTTGTATGCTTCTAAAAAAAGAGGAAAAAAAGTCTTTATTTATTGTCATTTTTATTTCTTCCCCTCTCTCTTATTAAATCGTGCTGTGGTCAGAACTCTTTCTCCTGCGTTTCTTATTTAAACTGCCAATTGTCATTTAATTTGGCAATTAAATTTCCAATCTGGACAGATGTCCAAAGCCACTTGGAAGATTTTACAGTGAGCCAAGAGTCACTGTGAATTCTTAGAAAACTCCCTGGCTGCCTCCATGAGGAGCTGCAGGGGGAAATCTTTATCTTATGCAAGTCTAAAACTGAATAAGCCTCTTTTTTCTTCTTCTTCCTAATATATACAAGTTTCTGATCACTTAATTTTTCAGGGTTTTTCAGGGCTTTTTTTTTTTTCTAGTTTTATGAAGACAGATATTCTTTGGACTGGGAGAGCCTTCAGAGCCAGGCCTGCTCCTAATCTATTTTTATATTAAGGCTATTTTTGTCTCCTTTGAAGCTCCTAGACTTAAAGCGGTCTGGGAAGGAGGAGTTCCCAGCTTTATGAGGATTCTCAGCCTTTCTACACTAGTAAGAGCCAGCTTTAGAAATGCAGCCTCAATGCACAAGGCAGGTCTTTGTTGAGAAAGCCTCCAAGATCATGTATAAAGGCCTCCATAAATATTTACTGCATTACACAAGGAGACAGCAGGTCTGAAGAGACATCTAGCATTGAAATGGCTGGTGGTTTTGGTAAATACCTCCAGGATGTGACTGAGGGGTCACTTCAGTGGATGGATCAGATGGTGTAGTCAGCATCTCATTTTGTGAATAATAGTTCGGGTCTCAAGAATCACAGAATCACAGAATGATATGGGGTTGGAAGGGACCTCTGGAGATCATTTGGTCCTACCCCCCTGCTAGAGCAGGGTCACCCAGAGCAGGTTGCACAGGAACGTGTCCAGGTGGGTTTGAATGTCTCCAGAGATGGAGACTCCACCACCTCTCTGGGCAGCCTCTTCCAGGGCTCTGCCACCCTCACAGGAAAGACGTTTCTCCTCATGTTGAGGTGGAACCTCTTATGTTCAAGTTTGTGCCCATTCCCTCTTGTCCTGTCCCTGGGCACCACTGAAAAAAGACTGGCCCCATCTTCCTGACACCCACCCTTTAAGTATTTATAGGCATTGATCAGATCCCCCCTCAGTCTTTTCTTCTCCAGACTAAAAAGACCCAAGTCCCTCAGCCTCTACTCATCTGAGAGGTGCTCCAGGCCCCTCATCATCTTTGTAGCCCTCTGCTGTACCCTCTCCAGCAGTTCCCTATCCTTCTTGAACTGGGGAGTTCAAAAAGTACATAGAGCTCTCTGAGCAGTTCAGTGCTAAATCACACCCTGCATGCAGGCAGCCGTACTAATTGTGTTTAGCTTAATAAACTCATTAGCAGGTTGTGTGCTGATGTAAATAACCTTGCTTTTGTCATATGTCTCTGTGACCTCTTAAACACAAATGTTTATTATTTAATTGGGCCCAAAAAGGGCTGTTAATCTTAAAGGTTTCATCAGAGCTTTCGGAATGCGGCAGCTGCTCCAAGGTGCTCCGCATCTTAGGTTATCCAGAAAAGTCCCTAGTGTTCTGCAGAGCTGGCATCCTATGAGCAAGAAGGTACCATCTTTATTATTCCAACTTAAAAATAAAAAAGGAAGCAGCAGGTTGTAGAGAGGCGGGGATTGGTCTCTTCTCCCAAGTCATGGGTGATAGGACAAGAAGAAATGGACTCAAGCTGCACCAGGGGACGTTCAGATGGATATTAGGAAAAATTTTTACATTGAAAGGGTTATTAAGCTTTGGAATGGGCTGCCTAGGGAAGGGGTTGAGGCACCATCCCTGGAGGGATTTAGAAGACGGGCAGACGTGGTGCTTGGAGATATGGTTTAGTGAAGGTTTTTGTCAGCGTTGGGTTGACGGTTGGACTCGATCTGAAAGGTTCCTTCCAACCTCTGCAATTCTATGATTCTGTGACTACAAGTTGGCTTCTTCTGTGTTTGGGACAACCCCCAGATTATGAAATACTTGCTGCCTGTGTTGTTTCCACGGGAGAGTAGCTCAGAGGTCATGCTGAGGGATGTAGTATTAGAAACAGTGAAGAAGTTGGATTGAGATCTGCATCTGGTATTCTTCATAGCTGGAGAACTGACAAGGCTGCTCATCTTCCATCCCAGGTTCTCAGAGCTTGGGATCTCATCAGACTCTTTAATTATGACCATGGGAGGTGTTTTACTGCTGCACTTCTAGAAAACAGACACAAGTTCCATGGAGGTGCTTTTCTGTGGTTGCTGCCAGTGCTCCACTCTTATCTGCTGCTTCACCTGGAAGAATTTATGAACAGAAGTGTTGCAGTATTTATTTCTCATGGACTAAGGGCATTTCTGGATGCACCCGAGCTGGGCACAGGGCCATACATCATGCTTCCTTGTTTTTCTGTGGAGTTTTGCAAATTCAGCCCCAATTCTGCCATCATAGAAGCCAGCGGGTGCTACCTGTGCTCAGGAACAGTCAGAATGAGGCATTTCCTGAGCAAATTATCCCCTCTTTTTTTATAACTCAATATTTTTCACTCTTCTTTTTTTCACTTGAGCAACTTTTTTTTTTTTTTATTTAGGGAGGAAAGCAACATATAAGCAGTGTAAATGCTCACTTAAAGGCCTTAAATATTTATGAATTTGCCTGCCCTCTGTGTACACTCCACATTCTTACCCTTTTATTCACCGCTGGGTTACTCAGTGGCTTCTGTACACGTCAGGTTTCGACTGACGGTTTATTCACTGAAATGTTTAAACTCACATCAAACCTGAAAAGAATGAGTAATTCTGTTGACATCGGCTACTCCGTCTGTGGAGAGCTGACCTATAGGCTTGAGAAACTTGAATTAAAAGGCAGTTTATAAATTGGGGACAGCGACTGTCCTCCCAGATTACTTAGCACTTATGAATTTTTCCTAATGTAAAAATAAATGAGTCACCGCAGCCAAAGACAAATATTCTTACGATGAAGCTCGCTCTTCTCCTAAGTAGCTTTATGAAAGGCAGCCCCCCCCCAGCTCATCTAAAAAGCCCTTTGTTTATCAAAAGTTAGAGAGCTCATAAAAAGCAGCAAGGATCAGACAACATTAGGTATCCATTGAAGGTTGAAAATGACACCTATTTCCTGACATTTAAAGAAAAACTGTTACGTTAATCAAATCATCAATCCTTTGGCACAACATAGGATACCATTCTACTTTATTGTGCTATAAATTAATTTAAAACATGATGGCTCCTCTCTTGATCCAGCTAAAATAGATTGATTTCACTAGGACTGTGGTTTTTGTCCAGTATCTTAAGAACATTAATAAAGAGACTAATTTGTCTTGGTTGCTCAAATACTGCATTATATTCCCTTGTAACACCTCTAGCCATCTTTTTTTCCCCAATTTTCTAATATATTGACAATCAATTCAATTCCCCTGCATCAGCTTGACATCTGGCACTCAACACATGACAAAGTTTCAGAAAGAGCTTTTTCAATTAATGTTTTATATTTTCTGTAAGGAGCACAGTAATGACACGCACATAAAACAGTTCTGGTGAATGATTGTCTTTGGAAGAGCTGCAGCCTCCTTGGGGCAGAAAACTGACAACTCTACCAGAGTTTGCACCTCTTCTGCTCTTCTGTGGAGACACCTATGCATCCATAAGAAAATGGCATACGTCCTTCTTCTGTGCCTTTGTTCCCCTGTACAGCAGATAAAACCAAAACTAAAGAAAAGGGGAGGTGGGCAAGGGTGGTGAAGTCATTCGCCTCGTTTTTTTGATGCTGACTTAATTTTACAATATTTTTCCAACATCATAGAATCATATTCTATGATTTGCCCAGGCCGGAAGGGACCTCCAAAGGTCATCTAGTCCGACCTCCCCGCAGTCAGCAGGGACACCCCCAACTAGACCAGGTTGCCCAGGGCCTCATCGAGCCTCTCCTTGAATATCTCCAGGCCTCAACACCTCCCTGGGCAACCTGTTCCAGTGTTCCACCACCCTCACAGTGAAGAAAATCAGGAATATTTGTGTTCAGGATTGAGCTGTAGCCGATTTCTAAAGTGGGAAGAACTCCTGCTTGAGTTCAAAGTCTGGCTTTATAATGGGATCCTGAAAGGGTGTTCCATCCTGGCTGCAGAAGTGGGAAATTAGGGGCTTTACCTAAATGCAATGAAGACAAAGATGACTGGGGTCAATGGAAAAAACCCTATTAACTTCTTTGCTCCTACTCTTTCTTGGGCGATGTGTGGACGAGGGGGACAAGCTGAACGACAGCAAACAGCACAGCGTGAACTTTGGAGGATAAAACATTTGTATTTGTACAAACATTTGTATTTGTACAATAAAGAAAAAATATGGTGTCTTAGGTTTAATCTGGTCCTTTGCCATGTGAAATGGGTTGATCTGTGGGGTTTGGTATGGCTGATGGAAGTCAAAATCCATTTTTCCAGTAACACGTTCTGCTTGGCTGTTCTTCCAGCATCTCCAAGTTTGAAGAACGATGCTGTTTCCTCTACGTGCTGCACAACTCGGATGACTTCCAAATCTACTTCTGCACGGAACTTCATTGCCGAAGGTGTGTGTCACTGGTGTTATTTTGGAACAAACCCAGCCTGTGGTTGGGGTGGATGGTGTCTTGCCTGCACAACAGGGACCGATTGTCTCAGAACTGTGGTGAAAGTTGGTCTGAGCATCCTCAGTGATCACCATTTTTTCACAGAAAAGCTTAGTACTACAACTCCCTGGACATATACGAGCTTTGAAGGATCAAAGCACAACCTCAGACAAACGTTGAAAACATTGGATTACAAATTTAATGATTTTTTTACACACTTGTGGGATTATTTTCCTAATATTTTTCATATTAAGGCTTACTACAAGTGTTTGTTGCTCTCAATCCGACAAAGCACCTTAAACTTAAAATGGACTTTCTGAAGTGGGAACATTTGGAGTAACAACAAGGTCTGGTCAAGATTTCCTTTTACTGTAACTAAAATTATTATTAAATTATTATTAAAGAAGCACACTTGATTTCCTTTACATTAGCATCATATTTACCTGAGCAAGATTGTACCAGTTTCCCTACAGGAAACTTGGCGGGGGGTTGTTGCACAAAATTAGGGTTTCTCTAAGCTGTGTTTCTGCTTCGTAGGCTTGAGGGTTGTGGTCTTGAATTGATCCACAAGGCATTCCCAGAGGAAATTTCATGTCATTTTGTGCTAAAAAAGGCTGCAACTTTATGAAAAATCACTGCAGTTCTCCATATTAATGGCTGTGGCCGCCTCCCAGCCCAGCCCCTGGCTTAATCCATTTTAATTTGTACAGGTTCTTTAGCCATGTTCATTCCCCTTCATATCTGGGTACTTCTTAGAAGAGGAGTAAGCAATACCTTAGCATGACATGCTATTTGTACTTGCATTCTTTCAAAGGGGTAGAAGTCATACGTAATAATATTTATTTCTTTAAATGGAAAATTGTAAAATAGATCCCCTTTTCATTCAAGTAGAAACTTGAAGCTGCCCCACAAAATCTCCTCCAGGTGTAGGCAAGATTTTGAGGCGCTTCTCATTGTGCTTCAGTGCTTTCATTGGATGTAAAGAAATGGTACAGGATGAGACTTTCACTTGAAACATAGACTTTGAAATGTGAATGCCATTAGTAATTTCAGCCATGATGGAGTACGTAAAAAACAGGAGGAAAACTGCTGATTTTGACTGTTAATTCTCCATGTAAACAAAAATATATTTTTTTCCTTTATGCTCACAAACATTTATGCTGAGTTTATCTATACTTCAATCCTCTTTTGGTTCATTCCTTACTTTAGAGAGAACCTTTCTCTTTGTCCTTGTACCGTCTCAAGTGTGTGTTTGCTTTGCTTTTTTTTTCCCCCCTTTTAACAGGTTTTTTGACATGGTGAACAGTATCACGGAGGAAATAGGGAAGACCACAGAGGAAGGGGAATGTGATGGAGACTCTCTAGAGGTATTTTTGCCTTTTTTTTTTTTTCCCAGCATACGAAGTATTTCGGTTTTCTAGTGTAGCGTTTCACTGGAGGGAGTAAATTACTCATCCCTTCTCTGGAAGAAGTTAGACAAGTCACTGTTTGCAAAACGTTATCCTCTGCTGTTTAATGATTCTTTTTAATGGTCCTCATGTTTTATAACCAGCTTAGCTAAATCTCTCCTATTTCAGTTAGCATACTCATTTGAGAAGGCGCCCAACTCTGGAATTCTCCAGTCGTGCTTATCACAGAGTGACTTTTGCACCACTTTCTTCGGAGTGTAATCAGAGTCAGGCGGCATTAGCATCTGTTTAAATTTTAAAGACTGTTTGCTGCCTGTTTCACGCATCGCTGGAGTTGTGTGCGCTGACATTATTGGCAGGTCGTCTGCACCACACGTGCGGATTTAGTTGTAGGAGAGGAAGGCTTGTCCTTGCTGGTGACCATCTGTGGGCGAGCACAGCAATGTACAGCAAACTTAAATGGTGATGATGATGGTGCTGCTGGGAGCCTGTTTATACTCTACCCCACTAACTCCTATGCTGGAGTCCTCAGCATAGGAAGGACATGGAAGGGGTCCAGAGGAGGGCCATGAAGATGCTCAGAGGGATGGAGCACCTCTGCTATGAAGACAGGCTGAGAGAGTTGAGGTTTCACTGAATTTCACTGAATTTCACTGAATTTCTAGAGTTGGAAGGGACCATAGAGATCATCTAGTCCAACTCCCCTGCTGAAGCAGGATTGCCTAGAGCTAGAGCATGTTGTTCAGCCTGGACAAGGGAAGGCTCCGGGGAAACCTTAGAGCCCCTTCCAGTACCTAAAGGGGCTACAGGAGAGATGGGGAGGGACTCTTCATCAGGGAGTGGAGCCATAGGATGAGGAGTAATAGTTTTAAACTGAAAGAGGGGAGTTTCAGATATGATATTAGGAAGAAATTCTTTGCTGTGAGGGTGGTGAGACCCTGGAAGAGGTTGCCCAGAGAAGCTGTGGCTGCCCCATCCCTGGAGGGGTTCAAGGCCAGGCTGGATGGGGCTTGGAGCAACCTGGGCTGGTGGGAGGTGTCCCTGCCCAGGGCAATGGGTTGGAACTCAGTGATCCTTAAGGTCACTTCCAACCTGACCCATTCTTTGATTCTGTGAACTTGCGCTGAACCTTAGGATGCCCTACTTCTGCTCCTACCCCTGTTAGCTAAATTATAGCTTCTCTGGGTACGTCCCATGACATTCTCACCTCGGGTTTCTACCTGAATGTACACATAGTTGAAAAGCAAGTACAGGGCCATTGGGTGCAATGCAATACTTTGGGTGTTAAGGCTTTCTTCTAGATGGAAGGGAACTGGAAAGACCGTCTAATCCCACGTCCCACATGAAAGTGTGGTGCCCTAAAGCTCTAGAGACATCCAGACCTGACTGACTCAGTGCTGCATAATGAATACAGAGAGCCCTCTGTCCCAGTTCTCTCGTTGGCATCTTATAATAGATCTGAAATCGAAGACAGGACAAAGAGAAACCACAAAGAGTGACTTGTGGGATAGAAAAATACCCTTTAATGAGAACCTTAGGGTGCCTAATTTGTTTATTTTAGCAAAAAGAAAAGCGGTGGGTGACTTGATTACAGTGGGTGAGTATTTTTACAGGGAAAATTACAATGTGCTAATGGTCTCTTTAATCTGTTGAAGAAAATTGTAATGAAATAGTGACACCGAAGAAATTTGAATTAAGAGGCATGACTTCACCATGAGAGTAATTAAATGTTGAAACAAAAGTACGAAAAGGAGTAGTGGATTCTCTCTTTTATTAAGAAGATAGCAATCTTTATTTGGGGGTAAATAAAAAACACTTTATCTAGGCATAAACTACTGGGTTTAGCATGGGAGTGAGCATGTGAAATTACAGGTCTGTGTTACCCAAGAGGCTAGATGAAATAATCTATCTAATGACTGTTTCTGGACTGGCCTTCAACACTTTGAAATTCAAATTCAGCCGAAACCAGGCTGAATGCCCTGCAATCCTGCCTGCCCTCCGTCGTCGCCACACTCTGCTGGCTGACCCACCACCGGCAAAATTGAGGTGGTGCTGGTCTGGGGAGATGTGGTGAGGTCAGGAGAGCGTCTGGAGCAAATTCAGTGTATCCTGCCTCCCTTTTTCTGCTTGTGTGGGAGCCCAAAGTCTCCGTCTGGCTCAGGGTGCCCTCTGTCGTCTCCTCTCCTTTTTACAGCACCTGCCAGCAGAACTGCAGACGCTGATGAGTAAGACATACAAGAGTAATTACACAAAACAGGTAGAGGCTTGGCTTTGTGCACCTACCTGACATGGACACCTTAGAAGCCAGTGCTTCCTGTACAGTCAGAGGATAGATGTCCTCACGGTATCCGAATTGTCCTCTTGAAGTATTCCTCTTTCCTGTTCCACGGTCTTGCAGAAAGCAGCTGGTGCCCTTGATGCCTTAGTTATGAGCAGGGGGTCAGGTGAAATAAATCTTACCCCTCTGCTTCATCTCGTGGTGTTGTTTGCTTTGCAGTATGACTACGAATATGATGAGAACGGCGAGCGAGTCGTCCTGGGGAAAGGAACTTACGGCATCGTATACGCAGGGCGAGATTTGAGCAACCAAGTCAGAATTGCAATTAAAGAAATCCCAGAGAGAGACAGCAGGTACGGTAACTGCGGCTGATCCCAAATTTTCTGCATTGCATGATTTTATCAGTAACGTGACCAACCAGATGGCTGATTAAAGTATATCTCTTCTACCAAGCTGCCAATAAATTACTTCTCTCTCATATATAATCCCGTTCCCTATCTTTGCAACTAGACTATTCCAAGTTGTGGAATAGATTATGATCACAACTGAGAATTTAGATGTTTACTGGCTTTGGTACTAGCAGTTTATAATACTTTTTCTTTCCAAAGGAAATATTGCTGAGTAGAGACTCTCACTCAAACGTCTAGTGATTAGGCATGCTCAGGCATGTCCTTCTAAAAGAACTATTGAAATTCATGATTTGTGGAGTCCTTTAAAATTCTGAGCTTGATTTATTAATAGAGACATTTTCCCTGCCTGTTTGTGCATCGTTTATGATGAAGCCGCCTCCGTAGGAGGAAATAACTGTATCCTTGTTTGTGCAGTGTTCAATCTACAGCTGATATCAGGAAGGAAGCTGGTTTTACCCATCCCTACAAAGCAGTTGTTGTAGGGAGTGCCAGTATTCAAACCAGTAGATAAAAGAGGCTTATTCTAACCCAACACCGTGGCTGTTACTCTTCTCACCTTTATCTAGAATGCGTGTCCCTGGGGGTAAAAACCACCATTTGTGGGAAAGGAGTATTATTCTCTACAACCTATCCAGCATCAAGTAGTGTTATTTAAATTGTATCGGAGCCTAGATGTTGACAGGACACTGTGTGATAACTCTTACAAAGTTTTCTTTGTGTAATTTTACAGGCTGGAAGGGTCAGTAATGCCACCTGGTGTCCCAGCTGAGGTTCTCTGTCGTGGGTCACTCTTGTGGGCATTCCTTCAGTTATTACCTCCTCACTTTTCTTTGATGTTTTAAAAAAAATATTAATCCTTCTAAATCATTTATATTGACTATTCACTATGGAGAAGTGTGTGGTCGAATTATTTCTCTGTGTCGATATTTTAAAGACACTAGAACTTAGATTATGGAAAGAGGAATCCTCCATCCTCGATATTATTATTGCAAATTTAACTTCAGGAACTATGGCCTCATTACATAAAACAATCTTTTGACTCAAAATAGTTGCAGTTTGGTTTTGTATGTGCTTAGAAGAAATGTGTTGTTTATAAGAACTGTGGTTAATAGAAAGATAGTCTGAATAGAGTAGTATCTACTTTAAAGGAAAAAAAAAATCCAGATTTTTCTTCTCTAATACACATTTTTTTAAAAACATTTTTGATGGAAAGGATTTCAGATTCAGTCTGCAAAGGATACTTGAAAAGAGATTATTAAGAGGCTGATAGTCTTTCATCTAGACTTCAAAAATTTTTTACAGGCTTCCAGGACAAATGTCAAGTGTTATTCTTTTAATGGCAAAGTGAGAAGAAGTTAGTAATTCATTTCTGATTGATTAGAACCTGATCTGTTAGCGCTTTGAAAGAAATCTATGGAAAGAAAAGGATTAGTCTCTGAAGTCAATTCTTAGCATTTTTGAAGTAAAAATGACCATCTTTTGGATTTGTAAGAAATAATTAGGTTCCGAGTCAGAGCATGGCCAGAAATGCCATGATTTCTGTGCAAAAAGCAGTGAGTCTTCGGTACTGCTGTATGTTGAGTATAAGCTACTGAATAATGTACTTAATTGTCAGGGAATGTTAAGACTATGGAGACACATTCTGAAAGAAAAGGAAACATTCCTGCAGTGCTGTTGCAGCTATCAACCATACCAGCTTTCCAAGTTCAAGTAAAAGCATCTTAGGTAGATAATAAGATCTAGCTTTCTAGGATTTAGAACTTGTCAGACTTTGTACCATTTAAAGTCTCCTAATGACTAAGTTCTACAATAATAAATGCTTCGTCCTCCTGGAGAATTTTCTTACGGCTTTATTTCATTATCTAAATTATTTTAGTTGCTCAAGACTCAATTAACTTTGCAGTTTAAAAGTGCAGGGGGAGGAACTGTTATTGTCTTGCTGTTGCTGCTCTGATCGAGCGTCCCATTAGGAGAACTCAGGAATATAATCTCTGATGATTTTGCATTTCTGAATGACTAACAGCGTAGTCAGAATCATTACGTGTGGAGGGGCAAGCCAGAACTCAAATGAGGTTTTAGTAAGGAGATTCGGAGTTGCATAATCACACTTCTCATTAACCAGATACTTTCCCTACTATCTGCAAAGTTGTTTTCCAGAGGGATTTTCACATACCTAGGTTTTTTTTGTTTTTTTTTTCTCCCCTCCACTCTTAAGAGTTCAGCCTCCACTTGTAGCTTGATGCTGTTGTTCGAGTGAGCTCGCTATCCCAAAAGGGAGCACTTTTTTTCAAACAACTTCAATTTTGTTCATATTTTGACTGCTTTCCTGTCACTGGCACTCTCCTGGCTCCAGGGAGAGCTCACTCCTGGACTGGACACAGCAGGAATCACAGAATCATAGAATAGCCAAGGTTGGAAGGAAACTTTCAGATCACCTAGTCCAACCATCAACCCAACACTGACAAAAACCATCAGCAAACCATATCTCTAACCACTACATCTGCCCATCTTTTAAATACCTCCAGGGATGGTGCCTCAACCCCTTCTCTGGGCAGCCCATTCCAAGGCTTAATAACCCTTTCCGTGTAAAAATTTTTCTCATATCCAATCTGAACCTCCCCTGGTGCAACTTGAGGCCGTTTCTTCATCCCATCACCTGTTCCTTGGGAAAAGAGATCGACCCTCACCTCTCTACACCCTCCTTTCAGGCAGTTGTAGAGAAGCTACCCCACCTCCCAATAAATAAGTAAAATAAAAGTTTTCTACCATTTCATTAGGGGACGAGAATGTACCAGTGTTGGTGTGAGGTCTGTGGTGAGAGCAACCTGCTGAAGGTGAAGATGGCAGTAAAACTATTTATTTTGGTGGCAAATAGCTGCAAGGTTGAGTTTGCAGCTGTTAAGTACTCGCTCGGTACAAGCATCTGAATATGTTCTCTGCTTCATCAAGCCTTGACAGCTCCTTCTTACATCTGGACTGATGGAAGGAGGTCTGTGTCCTTCAGCCCTGAAAGTCAGACTGCAAATGTTAGTGCTTTAGTGAAAATAGCCACCAGAATCTCAGCATATCAGCTAGATTTTGCCAGACACCACACAGAATCTGGCAGCTGACCCTCTCGGGGGTATGCAAAAATCCTGCTGAAAAGCTTACATCTCTGAAAAATATTTCACCTTGGACTATATTTGATGAAATTCTTTCAGTCAGTTCTTCCGAATATCTCCCCATGAAATAATTCCATTTTCTTACTCTGATAGCTGTCCATCCTTGCTTTCAGATAAGACTCCTCCTTTAATGAATTAAAATCTAAATGGTGATTTGTTTTCATTATTGAGGTGATTTTAATTAGACAGTAACTTTCTGGTTTACTAGTTCACTTTGGCATGAGTCTGAACCCAACTGCTTGTGTCAATGTTCATTCTCTTCAAGTTAGGCTGGAGAGTAGATCTTTTTTCCCAAATTTTGGTTTGCTCAGTCTGTCTATGTACATTCATAACATTTTGTGTGTGTATATACAATATTATAGATATCTATGTGTATTTATATACGATTGCACAATTTTTAAGTATGTGGTGGTCACACCCACTGTTGTTAAATGCATCTAACACATAGTCATCTTCAGTGTAAACGTGTTTCATGGGACCTAAAATAGAACTTCAGCCACTACAGTAAACACCAAAGATCAATATTGAATAAATGGCTTCTTTTCTTTCCAGGTACTCGCAACCTCTGCACGAAGAAATAGCTTTGCATAAGCATCTCAAACACAAGAACATTGTCCAGTATTTGGGTTCTCTGAGTGAGAATGGCTTCATTAAGATATTCATGGAGCAAGTTCCAGGGGGTAAGATGTGGGGGAGACTCGCTTGGGATTACTTGGGTTTTTTTTTTTAATGTTTTAAAAGTGTAAAATCTGTACTACTGCAACAAGATACATTTCATGTGAATGTAATGTTCCGTAGTATCTCTTCCCTAAATTAATGGGGAAAATTGTATTCCAAGTACTTGAGTCCTCTCGTTCAGTATTTAGAATCGTAGAATCATAGAATGGTTAGAGTTGGAAGGGACCTTAAAGATCATCCAATTCCAACCCCCTGCCCTGGGCAGGGACACCTCCCACCAGACCAGGTTGCTCCAAGCCCCATCCAACCTGGCCTTGAACCCCTCCAGGGATGGGGCAGCCACAGCTTCTCTGGGCAACCTCTTCCAGTGTCTCACCACCTTCACAGGAAAGAATTTCTTCCTACTATCTCATGTAAATCTCCCCTCTTTCAGTTAAAAATGTTACCCCTCATCCTATTGCTCCCCTTCCTGAACAAGAGTCCCTCCCCATCTCTCCTGTAGCCCCCTTTAGGGACTGGAAGGGGCTCTAAGGGCTCTCCGGATCCTTCTCTTTCCCAGGCAGAACAACCCCAACTCTCTCAGCCTTTTCTCTCAGCAGAGGGGCTCCAGCCCTCTGAGCATCTTTGTGGCCCCATTTAGGTAGGATATGCTGTAGATACAGCTCAGGCTGTGGCTCCTTCTGCCTGCAGATCAGAGGTGATCTGGGGTTATCCTACTGGAAAGGTTGTAGCTTGTCTCAGATGGCTGAGCCCTCCTCAGGTACCTGACACAAGAGAATGGTGATCCGTGCTTCTGTTTGAGACCAAAAAAATCACAGCAGCCAGATGCAACCAAAATCCCTTTTTTTGAGCTGAGCTTTTCGAGAAGCTGTGGAGTTGGTGTATGTACATCCATCTTTTTTCACTGTCCTTCAACATTCCTCTGGGGCAGCTTCTCTCCAGGCTTAGGAGAGGGATGAGTGTGTTGATTGAAACGGGTTCTGATCGACTTGCTTGAGGAAGCATGTGCCTCTCTGCTGCAGCTCAGTGGAGATACTGAGGCTCTTTTTAATTATTGAGGCCGGTGATGATGCACGTAAGCATTCTCCTGGAGAGGCCTTTGGTTATAGAAGCGGTGCCTACACTTGGTTTGGGATTACTTTTTGTTGTGACTATTTAATTTTTTTTTTCTTTGTGGGAGAAGGCAGAATTTAATTGGATTTTCACTCTCACTTTTTTGTTCTTCAAAATTATAGGCAGCCTTTCTGCTCTTCTACGATCAAAGTGGGGACCATTAAAAAATAACGAGCAGACAATCGGATTTTACACCAAGCAGATTCTTGAAGGATTAAAATACCTCCATGATAATCAGATAGTGCATCGAGACATAAAGGTAAGAATTTGCAGAGAATTAAACCTCATAGTGTCATGTAACTGCATAACCATTTATTTGTCCTGTAATTTAAAAAAACTCTTTTTTCTGGGAGTTCTTAATTTGCACATATACTGCCTGCTATTCTGAACTATGGGGTAGGTCACAGAATCACAGGACGACATGGGGTTGGAAGGGACCTCTGGAGATCCTCTAATCCTACCCCCACCAGAGCAGGGTCACCCAGAGCAGGTCCCACAGGAATGTGTCCAGGTGGGTTTGGAATGTCTCCAGAGAAGGAGACTCCACCACCTCTCTGGGCAGCCTCTTCCAGGGCTCTGCCACCCTCACAGGAAAGAAGTTCCTCCTCATGTTGAGATGGAACTTCTTATATTCAAGTTTCTGTCCTTTTCCCCTTGTCCTGTCCCTGGGCACCACTGAAAAAAGACTGGCCCCATCCTCCTGACACCCACCCTTTAAGTATTTATAGGTGTTGATCAGATCCCCCTCAGCCTTCTCTTCTCCAGACTAAAAAGACCCAAGTCCCTCAGCCTCTCCTTGTAAGGGAGATGTTCTAGGCCCCTCATCACCTTTGTAGCCCTCTGCTGTCCCCTCTCCAGCAGTTCCCTGTCCTTCTTGAACTGGGGGGTCCAGAACTGGACACAGCACTCCAGATGGGACCTCAGGTGGGGGCCTCAAATGACCACTGACCTCAAATGGTCAGTGAACCATTGTTAATTTGAATTTGCACCAACAAAATATTTTTTTTTCTTTGAGAAGAATTGATATATAGCCACTTAAGGTGGATAAAGTGAATATTTTTTTGATGAAGGGGATATTTTTATTCCTGTTTTCAATGATGGGATCGAACTTTCATAAAAAATTATTAGAAGTGAAGATGATGGTGGATGGGATATTAGCAGGTTCTTTTCTGAGGAGATTGCAGATGAAAAATTTCCCTTCTTAAAAAAAATGAGGCAAAAGGCATGCCTTTTCCATCTCTTAGTAATCTTTAACTGAATTTCTGTAGTAGAGGAAGTTCCCTTTGAGATGAAGTTTCTGATAATGGGATTACATAAGGCAAGAACATTGATTCCTCTTTCCCCTTCCCTGAGAGCCTTAGGAGGTAATTGTTAGTTACTAGAGAGTGCATTGGAGAAACAGGCCATGCGAGAAGGCTCAGGTGAAGAGTCAGCAGAAAAAAATAATTGCTCCGGATGTTCTGTTCCTCAGGGTGATAATGTGCTTATCAACACGTACAGTGGAGTGTTAAAGATTTCGGACTTTGGAACTTCAAAGAGACTTGCAGGAATCAACCCCTGTACTGAGACTTTCACTGGTAGGTTCCCAGAGGAGACTCAATCTCTTTTCCTCGCTCCAACTGCGCGGTGTAGGGTCAGAATCCACAGCTGCTGGACTTGCATTGCCTTCAGATCAATATAAAAGGTTGCTGCAGGAATAACTGGTTTTGCATATGCTGTACTGGTGTGCAGTGTCCAAAGAGAATGCTGAGAAGTTCTCCTTGAGTCATGGAAGTCCTCTACAAAGCTGTGTCTTTCCTGTGTTGTGTTTGAGCCTGTCTCTCCTGTGCATGTGGGTTTTTTTGTCTTGCTGATTGTGACAACACTGATGGAAGGCTATCTTCCATTTTTCTTTCATGACTGGCTTGGGCACCCTGGCTTCATCTGCAGAATCACTTATCAGCAGAGTCTGTCATTGACCTGACTCTCATTCTGCTTGATAATTTGATTTGGATGTTAAATTACACAGTGGCACTTCATTAAATAATTACAGAAAACAAGAAGGGGCTGTTATTTTAATTCCAGCCTCTGCTCTTCCATTTCTGCTTTAAATGGGACAGAATGCAGAATGATGGGTCGGGTTGATTCAGAAAAGGTGTTCATCTCACCCGCTGCTTTAGGTTCAGATTTTCAGGTTTCACTTCCTTTTCCTCTCTGGATGGAATTCAGAGTGACCTTCCTTATTTTCATCTTAATCTTTAATGCAATAAATTAAAATTACATCTGATCCAATGCTCACTGAAACCTCTTAATGAACGTCATTGGCTTTGAAAAGTGATACCATTAGATCAGTAGATTATATCAGATGTTTTTAGCACAAGTAATATTTTTAATATTATTTTGAGTTTTATGTAGAATGCTTATGGAAATCTTTGAATTTTGAATAACCAGTATTTTTTTAACTCTCCCAATATTGCTCACACCCCAGTGATTCTGTCCCTGGTATGCAAATGGATAGCTAAAGGATCGTTAGTGCACTTCAGTAAAAAAAATGAGTGTTTCCAACAGGTACCCTTCAGTACATGGCACCGGAGATCATAGACAAAGGGCCACGTGGCTACGGGAAGGCTGCAGACATCTGGTCTCTGGGATGCACCATCATTGAGATGGCTACAGGGAAGCCCCCGTTTTATGAACTGGGAGAACCTCAAGCCGCTATGTTTAAGGTCAGACGGGTGTTTGTAAACACAGGAAATCTTAGGACTACTCTGGAGAAGTCAGAATTAGGTAGGGGCTGCAGGAGAAGAAGCTAAAGGAGATGCTTGGGTGGTGAGGAGGTGAAGAAGCATGAGCTGATGCAGCTGAGCGGGAGCGCTGTGTGGTTTTGGAGACAGTGATGGAGCAACAGCAGTTGGGTGTTTGAAAACAAAAAAAAATAATTAAAAATGGGAAGCATTCTGCTTTGCCAGAGCCTCTACTTACAATTGTGGGTTTTTTTCATGTAATTGTTTCCACAGTTTGTAATAGTTGGGTTTTTTCCCCTGAATTATTAAACTAGTTACAGAAAGAGAATATAAAAAGTTGAGAACAACATACGGCTTTTATTACCTAAACACTTTTCTGATGCTATTTAATGTTTGGGAAAAGAACAGTGTAGGCCATTGTTTCTCCCTTTATTTTTCTCAGGTGGGAATGTTTAAAATACACCCAGAGATTCCTGAATCCATGTCTGCAGAAGCCAAGGCTTTCATATTGCGATGCTTTGAACCAGACCCCGACAAACGAGCTTTTGCTCACGATCTACTTATAGATGAATTCCTGAAGGTTTCAAGCAAAAAAAGGAAGTCCCCATCAAAGCTCTCAGGTAGGTGTTGCTAAACTCGATGTGGAATTTTTCTGCTGTTGCCTGAAGCTGCTGATTTAGTTTTTAAGGTGAGCACAACAGATCTCCATCCCAGCGAACGCCCCGTTGTAACCTTCTCTTCCAGCAGCTTCCTGCAGAAACACTGGAGTAGCCGAATTCTGTTATGTATGTGATTTATATAAATCCCAGCAGCTTCCTGCAGAAACACTGAAGTAGCCGAATTCTGTTACGTATGTGATTTATATAAATATTTTTGATAAGGTTTCTAAAAGTCTTTTTATGGTTTTATGCAACTTGTGTGTGGTTGTTTGTTTGTTTTTTTTTAATTTGCCTGTGTTTTCATTCAAAGAATGTTTCCATGAGTGTGAGTTTCCCCATTTTGTGTAAGGTTAGAACACACTATCGAGCCTCAGGGAGGGTTTTCTACATCAGCAAAATAATCTTTGTCCCATAGTAAATGTACATGAAATATGTTATTTTTGTTCCACGTACTCATATCCTTTAGTATTGTAAATTAGGGAAAGTAACAAAGGAGTTTTGAGGTGTAAGTGACATTTCCTATGGGTGTGCATACATACATATGAAAATATCTTCTATGTATTTTTAGAGTGATACCTAAAAGAAAGAAAAGTACAAGGTAAAGGAGATGGCATTGGATGATCGCTTTTAATGTGGTTTCCACCATCATCTCCCATATTAAAATTAACTTTAAATCACAATAAATTACACTTTTAAGGATTGCAGACAGGAGAGTCCAGCTAGTCCATAAAAAAGGGAAGAAATTTATCCTTTAGACTATGCTTATTTCCTGTTCTTTTTAGCACACTTAAAGTTCTTTTTTCTTTGTGTTTCTCCCACAGTTCTTTCAGCCAACACAAACGGTGAGTTTTAACATGCTTCTCTATCAAAACATAACTGTGTAGGTACTGGGGTTCTGTTCTGGTACAATTTTTCACTCTAAAGTGCTCCAAGGAGAAGTGGGCCCAATTATGAAAATAAGTGACCTTTCTCTGTTAGGAACCTCGAATTCATGGTGCAGATTTAAACTCCTATTTGTAATCCTACCAGACTATGGCTTAATTGTCCAGGCAGGTGGGTAATAAATAGGACCTTTTAGTGGAAATCTGAGCAGGAAATTGAATGCCTGTTTTATAGGAGCAATAGAGACAAAATTTGTGGAGAAACAGAGATTTTTATTAGGCTAAATTGTGTAGTTGAAAAAAGCAGAATGTATTTGAGCCCCTTGTCAGGTCTGGGTATAGGATAACTCATCTCTTTCCAGAAATGAACTGGGGGTGGGGGAAACAGAGCAAACCCATCATTATCTTCATGCTGAGTTGTTATCAAAGTATGTTTTGAAACATGCACGTATGAAGTAGGTATGAATAGTTATTTTGCAACAGTAATGTGTGCTCTGGATTTAAAAACAAAGTTCTGACTTAACGTGCGTGTTTATTATTAGTCAAAGGCTATGAACTAATTAGACTTGTACAAAATAATCTGATAAAGAAATGTTTCTCATGTCTTAGAGTGTATATATACTTTCATGTATTGTGTATATAAATAACATGTTTATATACACACATAAATTAAGATTTTGGAAGGTGCTTGGATGACTGAGAAACAGATTTTTATTAGGCTAAATTGTGTAGTTGAACAAAGCAGAATGTATTTGAGGCCCCTTGTCAGATCTGGGTACAGGATAACTCATCTCTTTCCAGAAATGAACTGGGGGTGGGGGAAACAGAGCAAACCCATCATTATCTTCATGCTGAGTTGTTATCAAAGTATGTTTTGAAACATGCACGTATGAAGTAGGTATGAATAGTTATTTTGCAGCAGTAATGTGTGCTCTGGATTTAAAAACAAAAGTTCTGACTTAACGTGCGTGTTTATTATTAGTCAAAGACCATGAACTAATTAGACTTGTACAAAATAATCTGATAAAGAAGTGTTTCTCATGTCTTAGAGTGTATATATACTTTCATGTATTGTGTATATAAATAACATGTTTATATACACACATAAATTAAGATTTTGGAAGGTGCTTGGATGACTTACCCTGTGGAAACATTTGGTTACTGCTGAAAGTGCATATTGCTGATACAAGGTCCACATTCACTCTGGTGGTGAAGTTCTGTAAATGAACTTACAAAGAGCATTTCTGTATCTCAGGAAGCTTTTGAATAAAAGCATAACCAAAGGGTCACTCTATTCCAGAAGAATACGCTTTTGGAGTTGTTTGGCAATTTTGTTTTTACTGTTTTGTCTTGGCGTGGGGGAAAACTGGAGTCTGTTTCATCTGAAAGAATAATTTTTTCACTTCAGAACTGTGATGGCACTATTAAATTCTATTTTCTGAATATTCCCATACAAGCAGAGTATCTTCGGAGTATATCCTTACCTGTCCCTGTGCTGGTGGAAGATACAAGTAGCAGCAGTGAATATGGCTCTGTCTCACCTGATACAGAATTAAAAATTGATCCATTCTCTTTCAAAACAAGAGCCAAATCCTGCGGAGAGAAAGATGGGAAGGGGATCCGGTCTCTTTTTCTGAGGTAAAGAGCTACCTGGCATTTATGTTACACAGTAGATTGGGAACGTGTGCATTGGGGTGGGTTTGATGAAGTTTGTTTTTACTGAGTGTCTTTCATTCAGCATCCCAGATGAACACTTTGAGGATCACAGTGCACCTCCTTCCCCTGAAGAGAAAGATTCTGGGTTTTTCATGCTGAAGAAGGATAGTGAAAGGAGAGCCACCCTTCACAGGATATTAACTGAGGACCAAGAGAAGGTGGTGAGAAACTTGATGGAAGCTTTGGCTCAGGTAAAGTAATTTCAGAAGGCAGCAAAAATTTTGTGGAATTTGAAGACTTATCTGCAATTACCTGCAACTTTTGAACCTTATAGTGGCCTTCCAGTCCCTAAAGGGGCTGTAGGAGAGATGGGGAGGGACTCTTGATCAGAGAGTGTAACAATAAGACGAGGGGTAATGGTTTTAAACTGAAAGAGGGGAGATTTAGATTAGATGTTAGGAAGAATTTCTTTCCAGTGAGGGTGGTGAGACCCTGGAAGAGGTTACCCAGAGAAGCTGTGGCTGCCCCATCCCTGGAGGGGTTCAAGGCCAGGCTGGATGGGGCTTGGAGCAACCTGGTCTGGTGGGAGGTGTCCCTACCCAGGGCAGGGGGTTGGAACTCGATGATCTTTAAGGTCTCTTCCAACTCTAACCATTCCATGATTCTGTGATTCTAAATTAGACATAGTAAAGCAATTAAAAAATAAAGTGTAATTAACCTAGAAAGCATACACCATGTAGGATTTCATTATTTATTGTTTTATTGGAGCTTTAAAAATAGTCTTTAGAATTGGTTATGCTGCATTGCATAAGCCTTTGGTGGTGTTTGTAAATGCTATATGTATACCTGGATATTAGTGCTGACCAGACAACAGAAAAACAAGTTTTCATGAGATATTTTGCCAGTGACTTTCAAATGGGACTTACTGAGGCTGTCAGGTCAACACTTCAGAAGAAAATGGGGCTGAATGGTACACTATTGCCTTCTAGCCAGCAGCCATAAAAGGGGAAAAAGAAGGGGGTAAGGAGAAAATAAATTACAGCCATTCCTCACAGCATCTGGGAGCACATATGGAAGGGGAGGGAAGATGGAGTAACAGTGGGAGCTACAGCAAACAACCAGATAATTGCAGAATGACCTCTTGGCACTCCTTTTTGGGATTGATTCTTGGTGACGTTATCGGTTCAGGATGCCACTGAATGAATTACAGGTCGTGACCACACCGCTCAATGTTGCAACACCCTAATTGGATGACATGGTTTTTGTTGTTCTTGTTTGTAATGTGTGTGTGTGTTAGGAGTTAATTGACTCACTCCATTCTCAAGGCGAAGTATTGCTGGTCTAAAATGTGTTTGTATAAAATGTGACAACTCATCGTCTAAAGATAGTACTGTTTAGAAACTGATGCAAGCTCATGTGATTCTTATGCATGTGCTTTGGTTAATGTAATGGCAAATTGCTGCCATACCAATAAGAAGAGCTTCTAACTCTTGGTGGGAGGAGGTTGGGGACCACAACTGGTTACCACAGTTGTCCTGGTAACTATAGAAAGTGTTAAAATAGAAGGCAGTAAGAGAGGTGCCTGTGATCTGTGCTTGGCTAGAGCGTTGCTATAACAGACACAGTTGTTAGCGTGTGTATGAAAGGATTAATCAGCCATTGTGAGAGGCTGGAACACAAATCACGAGATCCAGAGAGGGTGCTTGGTGTTTCCTGCCTTCCTCAGCCCAAGACAGGAGCAGAGAGATGCAGAGTTGTAGGGCCAAATTGTTCAGAGCACACGTGGATGGGACTGTCTGCCCTTCAAGAAGATGCAGAACCCTCACTCCCCAACACCGTTTTCTACCTTGAAAGAGGGATCCTGGTCAAAGAGCAGGAAATTTACTTAAACCACCAGCAAGTGGTGATAACTGCAGTTAAGGGGAAGTTGAGCTGGCTTCTTATTACATCCTCCTGAAATGCAAAAAATTACCAATAGATGGAAGCCTGACTTGCTTGTTAGGCCTCATCAGGACGTAGGCTTTGATAGTGCTTTTCCCTTCACAAAAGCTTTCAATAAAAACAGTTTCAACAGAGTGGGGGTTAGGGGAGGAGGATCTAACTCTTGGTGGGAGGAGGTTGGGGACCACAACTGGTTACCACAGTTGTCCTGGTAACTATAGAAAGTGTTAAAATAGAAGGCAGTAAGAGAGGTGCCTGTGATCTGTGCTTGGCTAGAGCGTTGCTATAACAGACACAGTTGTTAGCGTGTGTATGAAAGGATTAATCAGCCATTGTGAGAGGCTGGAACACAAATCACGAGATCCAGAGAGGGTGCTTGGTGTTTCCTGCCTTCCTCAGCCCAAGACAGGAGCAGAGAGATGCAGAGTTGTAGACCCAAAGAGTTCAGAGCACACATGGACAGAACTGTCTGCCCTTCAAGAGGATGCAGAACCCTCACTCCCCAACACTGTTTTTTCCCTTGAAAGAGGGATCCTGGTCAAAGAGCAGGAAATTTACTTAAACCACCAGCAAGTGGTGATAACTGCAGTTACAGGGAAGTTGAGCTGGCTTCTTGTTACGTCCTGCTGAAATGCAAAAAGTTACCAATAGATGGAAGCCTGACTTGCTTGTTAGGCCTCATCAGGACGTAGGCTTTGATAGTGCTTTTCCCTTCACAAAAGCTTTCAATAAAAACAGTTTCAACAGAGTCAGTGGGTGTGGGGGCTAGGAGAGGAGGGTGACCCTCCCAAAATAGTCGCTGTTCCTTATTAGGGAGCCATACTGATTGCCCTGTCACCAGCATGGCTTGATGGCCTTGGATCTTCTAGTCCAGGGCTACAGTGTGTTGTGTGTCCACCTCTCTGCTCCAATGGCTTTTTAATTATTTACATGAAAAGGAGGTGAGCTGCTGCAGGACAGAGTGAGGGATTCACTTCAGTATAGCCAATCTTGGGGTGAATTCTTGAAATCAAAGAAGATCAGGATCAGGGGCTGGGATCTCTTGCCCCAGAGGTGGGTGCTTTAGTCAGTGGAACGTTTGACAGCTCTAGAGCTTCTTCAATTTTTTTAGCTTCTCTCTCTGTAAAATAATCAAATTGTCTTTGTTTCATCCTGATCACAATTGGTTAACTATAATTAAAACCTCAACATTGTTGGCAAACAGAGTTCTTGATGTCTGGCCAACTGTAATATTCATGGCATAAAACTGGCAAATACAACAGAACCAAACACCGTGTATCCTTCTGTTACGGAAATCAATGTTAGACATCTTTAGTCTGTATAAATAATTACTTAACTGCCTTCAGAATGAACATCTAATACTTCATGTTGAACAGCTAGTATGGTTTTCTGTCTGTGGTTTAATTTTCACATTTGGAATTGAAATTTATATTCAGTTGGCATAACTCTAGAGGGTAAATACAGTCATCTGCTTCCTAGTTACTTATGCTGGTTGTTCTGATGAATGCTTTTGAGCTTTTTGCTACTTTGGTAGCTCATGCAAAAACACAAAAGCTTTTAAAAATAGGCATATGAATATTTATAATGGAAAGGTGAGAAATTTGCAGACCAAGTTCCGTATCGAGGGAAATTATGTGGGAAAGAACTAGTCTCTTTCTGAGCCTCCTGCGGAACTTTGACTAATCCCTTCTTTTAAATGCTATTGTGGGACTTTGCATGTTGTCTCTGAGGCACTCTGAAATTAGAGGCACTGCAAAGTACGTGTTTGTTTGCAATTAAGAGTAATTTGTAGTATTCAGTGCACGCTATATTTATTCCTATATTTTCACTCCTGTACAAGGAGACATATAGACTGCAGTGTGCACATATACCTATATTTTCACTCCTGTACAAGGAGACATAGACAATAGCGTGCACATATATTTCAGCAATTCATACAAAATGAAGCCAACTACTTGCTTGTCAGAATTCATACAAAATGAAGCCAACTACTTGCTCGTCAGATAATGAATAGGCTGAGGGACTTGGGTCTTTTTAATGTGGTGAAGAGAAGACTGAGGGGGGATCTGATCAACACTTATAAATACTTAAAGGGTGGGTGTCAAGAGGATGGGGCCAGTCTTTTTTCAGTGGTGCCCAGGGACAGGACAAGAGGAAATAGGCACAAACTTGAACATAAGAAGTTCCATCTCAACATGAGGAGGAACTTCTTTCGTTTGAGGGCGGCAGAGCCCTGGAACAGGCTGCCCAGAGAGGTGGTGGAGTGTCCTTGTCTGGAGATCTTTGAAACCCACCCAGACGTGTTCTTGTGGACCTGCTCTGGGTGGACCTGCTTTGGCAGGGGGGTTGGACTAGATGCTCTCCAGAGGTCCCTTCCAACCCCATATTGTTCTGTTATTCTGTGCTAATGTGCATTTCCAGGGGGCCAGTGGTGGAGCTCTGTGCTGCTGGTCCATTACCTGACGTGCAGCTGCACCTTTCCCTTAACCATCGCAGTAGAATTTCTGAAAATCCACTGTCCAAACAGCCATCAAAACTATTTCTTTCTCTCCTCTACCAGGGAGCTGAAGAACCCAAACTAAAATGGGAACATATCACCACGCTTGTTTCCAGCCTCCGAGAGTTCGTACGGTCCACTGATCGCAAAATCATCGCAAACACTCTGTCAAAGCTGAAGCTGGAGTTAGACTTCGACAGCCACGGTATCAGTCAAGTGCAGCTCGTGCTCTTCGGCTTTCAAGATGCTGTAAGTGGTCGTTTTTACTAAGAACTGTGTGCACAAAACTGCCCCCCCAAATAACCCCCACCTAGAAGCCAGAAGCAAAGAAAACTTCCTTAACTTCCACCCAGGGTTACTGAAACAACAATATTTTAAGGCTTTGAACCTGTGATAACAAAACCCCAGCCCAGAGCCATGACCTGGTGGGGTTCCCATGTGATCCTTTGAGCAGGACACGGACCCTGAAGACAACAGTTGGGATTAGAGGAGGGCAACGAAACTAGTGAAGGGCCTGGAAGACAAATCATATGAAGAGCAGCTGAAGGAGCTGGGCCTGGTTATTATGGGGAAGAGGAGGCTGAGGGGAGACCTCATCACTCTCTACAACTACTTGAAAGGACACTGTAGAGAGGTTGGTGCTGGTCTCTTCTCACAGGTAATTAACGACAGAACAAGAGGGAACGGCTTCAAGCTCCAACAAGGTAGGATTAGATTGAACATTAGGAAGGAATTTTTCACAGAAAGAGTGATAGGGCATTGGAACAGGCTGCCCAGGGAGGTGGTTGAGTCACCATCCCTGGATGTGTTTAAGGGACGTTTAGATGGGGTTCTGAGGGATATGGTGTAGGGGAGGACTTTGTAGAGTAGGGTAGATGGTTGGACTTGATGATCCGAAGGGTCTCTTCCAACCTGAATGATTCTATGATTCTATGATTTAGCTGATTAAAGGTGTAGAAGGTTCAGCATACTTGTATAAACTTGACATCATCATACTAAAGCAGCCACGCCTTTTAAAAAATAAATAAATCTCCTTTTGGAGGGTTTTCTGGTATATTAGACCAACAGTCAATGTCAGGCTTATCCTGTGTAAATGCAGATCTCATGATGTTGACTTCTCTTAGAAACTAATCTATTAAACCACCCTGTGTCTCCAATAGTAGTCTGTCAACCTTGTAATATTGTATTGAGTTGTTCTAGCATTTTTGGGTAGCAGCAAATTTCTGCCAAACTAGGCACATCTTCATTTCAATTTATAATAAGACGGATAAGAAGGATGGGAAAAATAGGTTACTTTTCTATCAATAATTAATGCAAAATTTATGATTTGCTACAGCAAGCAAGCACACGCGTGGATACCCATTAAATAGCTAGTTTACTGAAAACAAATGTTTTTTTCTTCTTAAGCTCTGTATTTAAATGTTGGTTCACAAGCAATTAGGCTTAGTGCTTAAGATGAAGAATCAGCATGGGAGGGTGCAGCTGTGCTGGGCATCACTTGTCCAGACTGAAGTCATGTAGTAAAAATGAAACGACAATCCAAGCAGGCATTTGAGGTGGATAATTTTGTTAACATTTAAACCTGGGGCACTCTGGCAAGTGAAAGAGCTGTCAGGAAGGATTGCACAGCGTGTAAACTGTTTGTTGCATAGACTAAACTGACAAGGATTAGATGCTGTTTACGAAAAAAATCTCTAATGTGTGAAATGAATCTTTAAAAGAGAGGTTTTCACAAATCAAAGTTTTCTCTGCGTCTTCGCTTTGAGGACACTTCAGCTCTCTATTCTACTTAGCCTCCTGGTCATGCTGGTTTGACACTTGGAAGAAAAAACTAAACATACAAGGTCAAGAAAAAAATGAGGAGGGGGAAGTAAAAATATCTGGGTTGTTTTTCTGATAGAAATATTGCTGAGCATTGGTTGTTTGGTGGTAATTGCCCGAGTCATGTTGTTTTCCGTAAAGAATTTACCCCTCCTCTGTTAACTTAATCATTACAATTTGCTGGGTTTTAACTGATATATGTCTGTCTCATTACTGTCTCTCTATTATTTAACAAAGATAACCTACAGGAAGTTCAAAGAAAGACTTTGCTTTATATGTGCCCAGGCTTAATTCTTTTGGAAGCGCGTTAGATTTCTGTAGATTTCAGTAGAAGACTGAAATCCAGATCAGTATCAAGACCTCAGATACTGCAGAGACTGGGATAGTGCTAAAAGTCGGGGAAAGTAGTTCCCTTGTTCTCGGGTCTTAATAAGGTCACGAAAGACTTTGCTTTATATGTGCCCAGGCTTAATTCTTTTGGAAGCGCGTTAGATTTCTGTAGATTTCAGTAGAAGACTGAAATCCAGATCAGTATCAAGACCTCAGATACTGCAGAGACTGGGATAGTGCTAAAAGTCGGGGAAAGTAGTTCCCTTGTTCTCGGGTCTTAATAAGGTCACCTCGGGTAACAACACTTCATAATCGCATCGGAGCAAGCAAGAAAATGTAGGTTTGTGCTGTAACGTAAATAGCTAAATCACATTACTGTGGATTGTTGTGTTCTTGACAAAGTTACATTGTGCTTCTTCAGTACTTAAATAGGCTGCACAGAGCTAAAAATATCACAGAATTGTTGAATGGTTTGGGTTGGAAGGGACCTTAAAGACCTGGGACACCTCCCACCTTACCAGGTTGCTCCAAGCCCCATCCAGCCTGGCCTTGAACCCCTCCAGGGATGGGGCAGCCACAGCTTCTCTGGGCAACCTCTTCCAGTATCTCACCACCCTCACAAGAAAGAATTTCTTCCTGAGATCTCTTCTAAATCTCTCCTCTTTCAGTTTAAAATCGTTACCCCTCGTCCTATGGCTCCACTCCCTGATCAAGAGTCCCTCCCCATCTCTCCTGTAGTCCCTGTTAGGTATTGGGAGGTGCTATAAGGTCTCCTTGGAACCTTCCCTTCCCCAGGCAGAACAACCCCAACTCTCTCAGCCTGTCTTCATGAGAGAGGTGCTCCAGCCCAGTTATATATTTGAACAAGAAGGTACTCACATACAAAATCTTTAAATACCACTAACATTTACTTTTAAAGTTTCTTTAATATGAACCCATAAAATGTTTACTAGAGCTCTTGGGCTTTTGTTTTAGAAGAATAATTCATAGAATCATAGAATGGTGAGAGTTGGAAGGGACCTTAAAGGTCACCCAGTTCCAACCCCCTGCCCTGGGCAGGGACACCTCACACCAAACCAAGTTGCTCCAAGCCCCATCCAGCCTGGCCTTGAACCCCTCCAGGACTGGGACAAATGTCAGTCTTTTGGTAGCAGTCAGTATGGCAAGGAATTGTGTTGGTTGGGAGGGCTCAGGGCCAGCCTTTTGGGGCGATGAAGCAGGTGTTGCCCAGGTGTGGGACACAGGGCAGGCTCCCCTGGCACCTGCTGACAGACCACCCCAGTCCAAGCACGGTGTCCAAGTGCCATCTCGTGGCCATTGGCAACAGGACTGAGGGGATGTAGGTTCTTTGGTGGGTAGAGGAAAGCCCCAATTCAGTCGAGTTTTCACTCCCTCCTGGAGGCATGAGGGAGAGCATCAGAAGGGCAAAAAGTGTGTAAACTTGTGTTAAGTATATGTCATATATTATAGTTTTAAGTTGGGGGTGGGATATCTGAACCAAATTCTCTGTTCATAGGTCAATAAAGTTCTCCGAAATCATAACATCAAGCCACACTGGATGTTTGCATTGGACAGCATCATCAGAAAAGCTGTGCAGACTGCTATCACCATTCTGGTCCCAGGTGAGTAATTTCTTAATGCTCAGCAAATATTTATTAGCTGATCTCCTTAAACATGCTTTAGAGCTGCGATTACGATGTTTCTCTTACTAGTGGTAGCCTTTTTCCTGTTCACTGTCTGTTTTGCAACTCAAAAACTAATCAGTGTGTTGTCACAGAATCATAGGATGCTATGGGGTTGGAAGGGACCTCTGGAGATCATCTAGTCCAACCCCCCTGCCAGAGCAGGTCCACCCAGAGCAGGTTGCACAGGAACATCTCCAGGAGGGTTTTGAATGTCTCCAGAGACAGAGACCCCACCACCTCCCTGGGCAGCCTGTTCTAGGGCTCTGCCACCCTCAAAGTCAAGAAGTTCCTCCTCATGTTTAGATGGAACTTCTTATGTTCAAGTTTGTGCCCATTTCCTCTTGTCCCGTCACTGGGCACCACTGAAAAAAGAGCAGCCCCCTCCTCTTGACACCCACCCTCTAAGTATTTATAGGCATTGATCAGATCCCCCCTCAGCCTTCTCTTCTCAAGACTAAAAAGACCCAAGTCCCTCAGCCTCTCCTTGTAAGAGAGATGTTCTAGGCCCCTCATCACCTTTGTAGCCCTCTGCTGTATCCTCTCCAGTAGTTCCTTGACCTTCTTGAACTGGGGAGCCCAGAATGCCTCACCAGGGCAAGTTGTCCAAGTTATTTTGGAAAGCACCTTTTTCCAGGATATGTAATCCTAAGCAATTCTGCAACACAGCGAGCAGTAGTAGGCTGAGGTGCTCTGGGGCCTGATGTTTTTTGGAGGTGCACAGTGCTACCTCCTGAAATCGGAAGGACAGATCACTTGCCAGCATGTGCTGATTTTGGAAGTTGTTTTACAAAGTGTAGGTTAATTATCTGCTTTTTTGGAACACTCGGAAGTCTCTCTGGCTCCTGGTCAGAAGGTGTTTAAAATGGAAATAATTTTAAAATGTGCCATGCCTGAAGTTTGAATACTGGATTTGGAATGTTGTGGAAGTAGAATGCATGGCTGGGCTGAGGGAAGAAGTCTGTGTAGAAGAAACTGTGGCCCCTTCTGTTAATACTCTACCTATTTCCAGAGTTAGTTTCTCTGCTGCTCCTTAACTTCTAAGCTTGTGATTCCCCTGTTCCCTGCACTGGAATTAATGGTGAAACTTAATGCTTTAAGTCTGAAGCAAAATACTTCTGTTCCTGTTTTCTGCGGTGGGTTGTCTTAAATTATCAACAAGGGGATCTGAAAATTCCAAGGAAAATCAGAGCTCTTCCTGTTCTCCCTGGTGTTTTCCGTATCCCCAGCACAACCAACGAGGCATAAATAGGGTTTCTGTGTTGCTTTCGAGTTAGAAGGAAAACCTGTCTTTTGATTAGAATGCCAGACACCTTTAACAGACTCTTTATTGCTGTATAACAGGAGTGCTGTAGAATTCCTCCTTAAATAGACTCTTCTTCCCCATACAGCTCAGTATCAGTGTTAATTCTACATGGTGAAGCTTAAACAAAAGCCTCTGTGTCCTGTTACTGCTTTCAGGCCCTGATCATCTGCCTCTTCCCCAATTACCTTACCCTCCTCCTGCTTGCTTCCCCTTGCCTTTGTCTCACTCTTTTTTCTTTTTTTTTTTTTTTTTTTTTCCATTCTATGAATGAGGTGAAGCTTTATCTCTGGCCTTAACCCTTCTAAAAGTTATGGGGTGTTTTAGGAGTGGGAAGGGTTAGATGTTGTGTAGTTGTACTGCCTGGTGATGAAGAACAGCAAAATGAACTTCTTATGAGCGTGATGCAGAAGTTCAAAGCAAATTCAGACATATTTACCTAGCAACATTTGAGTACATATAATATAGATATAATAGATCTGCTTTCTTTAATCTAGAGGAAGCCGGGCTCTGTTGATCTTACCTTTTTCAAGGCTGAAAATACTGTTTAGCATTGAAAAGAGATGAAATGGCTCAAGGAATCCAAAAGGAACCCTTTTGTAAAGAAGAGCAATGTACTCATTAGTTCTTCAGCAGAAAGGACAAAAACCAACTGTGATTCAGGAAAAAAAAAAAAGTGTGTTTTGGTGAGGAGACTAAGGGGACTGCTCAGCAACCAGAAACCACAATTGAAGGAAGGAAGGAAGAAAGATTTATATTAAATGGTTAGAATTAACAAGCAGATGTTGTTGCAATAATAAGTTTTGTAGGAGTATAAGATCTTGTGTGCGTATCTTGCATATCTGGAAAGCTCTGGTAGGTAATTTAAAGAGGGAATAACAAAGCAGAGTTCAGATATAGCTTTATATCTGTGGTTTTGTGGATGTGCATCGTTAGGAAATGGGCAGGATTCTCTGATGAGCAGAAGGGAAATGTGCTGCTTTTAATTGTCGGGAAAGGGGTCCATTTGTTATTTCCTCTTTATACCTTATATATATATTTTTTGGTAAACACAATGTTCTTATAATGAGAGAGTGCTAAATATGCCGGAATAACAACAACAGGAATAGCTGGATATAAGAAAAAATAATGGTTGGTTGTTTAATAAAACACTTCAAGTTAGACACATAAGAAATTACAAACCACTGAGAATGGGAAAAAGAAGGACTTCTGCTGCACGTAATACTTCAGCACGATCTGGCATGAAATGCTAGCCAGATCTGGAATCCTATTCATCCAAATTTTGGGGTTTTCAGAGCTTTTGAACATTCCATAGGTTGAATAATAATCAGCATAAAATAAGATGCTGATATGGTCTGAGTGGTCTTAAAAACCTAATACCAATTCCCTAGCTACAGAAATTTCAGGTCTGGTTTAAGCAAAGCTGTAGGATGAGCTGTAAATAGTCACTTAGGTCTCCTTCTGTTTTAATGTTTAACATCTTTAAAGTTTTTTTTTTTTCTTATATTTTTCTGCTACTAATAGAATTGAGGCCACATTTTAGTCTTGCATCTGAGAGTGATACAGCGGATCAAGACGATATAGAAGTGGAAGAAGATCAAGATGAACAGCCTCAGAATCAAACGATCCGGCAGCCTTGCATCGTGATGGAAGATGCAGTAGCTACCTCAGGTGTCAGCACGCTCAGCTCGACGGTGTCCCACGACTCCCAGGCTGCTCACAGGTCACTGAGTGTCCAGCTGGGCAGGCTGAAATTAGAGACAAACAGGTAAGCCTGGACATCAGGGGACACTGGCCTACTTTGTGACAGCACGTATAGTTTCACTTTTAAAATACATGTGCTAGAATACAGCATCATAGAATGGGTTGGGTTGGAAGGGACCTTAAAGGTCATCCAGTTCCAACCCCCTGCCATGGGCAGGGACACCTCCCACCAGACCAGGTTGCTCCACGCCCCATCCAGCCTGGCCTTGAACCCCTCCAGGGATGGGGCAGCCACAGCTTCTCTGGGCAACCTGCTCCAGTGTCTCATCACCCTCACAGCAAAGAATTTCTTCCTGGTATCTGATCTGAATCTCCCCTTTTTCAGTTAAAAAATTCTTCCTAAGATCTCATCTAAATCTCCACTCTTCCCGTTTAAAACCATTACCCCTCGTTTGGAGGTCCCTTCCAGCCTGGGCAATTCTATGATTCTATGATTCTATCTCTCCCATAGCCCCATTTGGGGACTGGAAGAGGCTCTAAGGTCTCCCCAGAGCCTTTTCTTCTCCAGGCTGAACAACCCCAACTCTCTCTGCCTGTTCTCACAGCAGAGGGGCTCCAGCCCTCTGATGATTTTCGTGGCCTCCTCTGGACCTGTTCCAACAAGTCCATGTCCTTCTTGTGCTGAGGACTGCACAGGTGGACACAGTGCTCCAGGTGGGGTCTCACCAGAGCAGAGTAGAGAGGCAGAATCATCTCCCTGGCCCTGCTGGCCCACACTTCTTTTGATCCAGCCCAGGATGTAGTTGTCCTGCCAGCGCATAGCCCTCTGATGATTTTCGTGGCCTCCTCTGGACCTGTTCCAACAGGTCCATGTCCTTCCTGTGCTGAGGACTCCAGAGCTGGACACAGTGCTCCAGTTGGGGTCTCACCAGAGCAGAGCAGAGAGGCAGAATCACCTCCCTGGACCTGCTGGCCACGCTTCTCTTGATGCAGCCCAGGATGTAGTTGTCCTGCCAGCTCACATTTCCAGCTCATGTTGAGCTTCTTGTCCACCAGCACCCCCAGGTCCTTCTCCTCAGGGCTGCTCTCAAAAATCCACACTATCAAAATTCCACAGTACTGCAAGCTGTTCATTTAAACGATGCTCATCGTGGCTGATCACTTACATTAGTTTTATTCATTTCAGAACAACAGTGATGCAAGTGAAGGTCAGTTTTGATTTCAGGTGCCCTTTCAAGGAAGGGCTGAAAGAATTGAGCTTGCTGCCAAGCTTCTGCTTTTTCTCTCCTTCATACGCCGCGTATGGCTGATGAATGGTGTTGTGTTTTGTTTCCATTAGGGCAGAACTTGCTGTTCCTTTCTATAGTTATTCTTGGGTGATGAACTCAAGCGAGTCAACAGCCACACGCCAACCCCACAAGGAAAGGGCTTCAGATCTGTGCACAGAATTCACTGCAGCAGGATCTGTGCTTACAGAAGCATTACCTTTTTATTAAACACATTCAGTTCAACAGAGAAAGATGGGAAAAAATAGGTGTGTCGTTTAAAGGAAGAAATAAGCCAGAAATTTGGATACTGGATTTTTTTCTCAGAAACACACATATTCTACTTTTAACCTGAGAAGTGGTTCTTTTGGGTTTTTTCTTTAGCAAATGTCAGAGGCAAATCTCTGTCTCCATCACTTTATCCAAATAATTTTCTATATAATTTTGTTGTCATTAAAATATACCAGATGGTCTGTTTAAAGTTGATATTTTAGCTTTTGCAGCATCTGATTTGTGACATTGAATTTCCTACTGACCTCAGTAAATTTTGACTATGACCCTGACCATGTCTTCAGTAAGACAGTTGTTGTGCTGCTAGAACATTCTTTGTAATTACTGTTCCAATTTAAATTAAAATGTTATATTTCACTTCACTTTTAAATGCGCCCAAGAATTTTGCCATAATTAGAGTAATTCATTGGATGGTACTAGTTTTAATAAAGTAGCAGTATTTGTGTAAGGATTAATTAAAGCTTTATTGACATAAGCAGCAAGCTTATCAAGAGAGAATAGTGGATTATTTTATTGGCCCCGAAGGCCTTTTTCAACCCAGGAAAAAAATTGCAGTGCTTAACCTGTATAAATAAATAAAATTTAAAAAAAAAGAAACAAAATCATACCAAAATAGAACAGTTATTGCATAGTTCTCAGGCTGACAAAGGCTTTGAGGAAGGGGTGAAGGTGCTGCAATTCTTTCAAGGCAGGACTTCCTAAGACTCAGAAGTCAGTGACAGGTTTATGAGTGTGTTCTCCACGTCCAAGCTCCTGAATATATATTTTCCCCAAGTCCTCCTTTTTACTAAAACACTTTTCTAAAATAACAAATTGCAGCAGTTTCAGAAACTAATTTTCCATTGATTCTTTGCCTTTGATCGGTTCGAAATGTGCTGAGCACTCAATCTCTCTGGGTTTGTGTTGGGAAGGAAGTCAGACATGGGTTCCAATTTGTTTCTTCTTGACATTCTCAGATGTAATTGCTTTGAATTACACAAGGTATTTTGCCTCCTCCTTTCTCACTCTTCATATAGGATGGGAGGGTAGTGCCTGGTAGATGAGGGAAAGCCCTTTTGTGGCTGAGAACTTATTTTTGACATTTAAGAACTGCAGCCATAAGTTTTCACCTCATTTCCATCCCAACTCCACCCTTGCCATACCTTTGAAAAGGTCTCCTGGAGAGAGGTGAACTGGCATTTCTCCTCACAAAGGATTATGGCACGAAGTTGGGCCCTTGGTTTATGAAACACTTTGACATTTGTTCCTCTCAATTAAACAGTTTTGTTTAAAAACAGAATGCTGGCTGTAGAAATTTCACCGAAATTTTGTACCATTCCACCTGTACGTTGGGTGGAGGTGTTCAAAAGACGGGTTGATGTAGTGCTGGGAGGTCTGGTTTAGTGATGATGCTCCTTGTTTGTTGTGTGGGTGTCTATTTTTGTCAGTTAGGCTGACGGTTGGACAAGATGATCTTTAAGGTCCCTTCCAACCTAGAAGATTCTGTGATTCTGTGTATATGGAGGCTGGTGTGTTTTAGGCTTTTTTTTTTTTAAGAGCTATAGCTTTAAGAACCAGTAAATGTTTATGTCTTTATGGATCACAATAAATCTATTCCTATGAAAGTCTGTCCTTATCTTGGTCAAGGTAGTTTCTAGTTTAAGTGTAGAACTTCAGTGAATGCGTACTTCCTTTCTGTTAACTTCTCAGGTTATTGGAGGAGTTGGTTCAAAAGGAGAGAGAATTTCAAGTCCTCTTACATCAAGCTATAGAAGAAAAAGATCAAGAGATCCGAAACCTGCGGCTTAGGTCACAGCCAATAGGTAAGTGAGAAGAGCTTTCAGAGGAAAGTTTCATACTGCCTACGGGTGAAGACAGTGGCAGTTAAACTTCTGTTCTTTTTATTGAGTTATTTTTTTGAGAGTTTTTTGAGTTTTATTGAGATGCTTTATTGTGCTGCTCCTGGTAGGATTTGCTTTGAAGTAATAAGGTACGTTGCAAAAACAAACGACTGAATTGGTTAATCGTGTACAAAGAATGGTACGATTTAAATATTTTTGATTGTGGAAGAGTGCAGGGCTCACATCCTACAGAATAAATATTATTTGTAAAGAGGATAATCTAGTAGGTTTAGGTTTGTATTTTCTGAATTACAGACTGGTCCAGTTGTTACACGGAAAGTTCAAGAGGATTTAATTGGCGAGATGTAAATACAACTTAAAGCTCACTGAGGGAAGTTGAGTCTGACATATGTACCTGCCCTGGGGAAGGTGGAAGTGCTAATGCAGTTTGATGTTTCAGTGTAATGTGCATCAAAGAAGTGTTGCTTTCCAAAAGCACCTGATCCTCGATCCTCAGGCGTTGCCCACGCACCAATTACAGGAGTTACACTGTGAACGGTTTAGTTAAATTGGTGCAACAGCTTTAGGGTAGAAACAGTGAAACTGATGTGCCTTGTACTAGGAAAAGTCGTTTTCTGAAGAGCACAGAAAACATCTGTATCAGTGCTCACAGTACTTTAACTCCATCCCTGACCAAGTAGAGTAATTGGTGTATAACTGGCTATAAACTGGAATTAAGCGTGTGCTTTGGGAATTGACACTTATCTTTATTTATACTGGTATAAATGTATAATATTTGTATATTCAATATAGAAATATATCTCTTTATTATACTGGTATTCTAAGCTCGAAGGGGAAGCTCGCTGGAGAAAGTGCTTCAGCAGTCAAAAAAACGACAAGAGAGGTTGCTTTGGCAACACAAAACCTTGTTCTGAAAAATGCTTGTTTTAGATATTCCTGGGTTGTCTGTGTGTCACCGTCATCCCGCCGGCGCGGGGACCGAAGACCCTGATCTCATCAACTGGCTGAGCCTTCACGGGGCTGATGAGGCCACTATCAACAAGGTAACGATGATCCCCTTCACACCCTCTCTTTGGTGACTCCAGGCAAGAAGACACCAAACCTTTTCAATTTCTTCAGCCCATTTTGAGAGATGAACTTGTTTCCAAAGGACAGGAAAAAGCCGCGAATACGAAGGTCTTAATTAAAATGCAGTATTGTTAATAATTCCTGTATCAAATTAGGAATAAGGGAATAAAATACCCTGGTAAATAGAGAGTATTGCTCTGGTTGATAATTTTTCAGTGTCTTTAACACATTGCAGCAGTTGCTGCTGAATGTACCCTGGATACAGGGTACACGTTCAGCCTTAGCTAACTGTGTTGAAGGGAAATTTCCTGAAGTCTGCTCTGCAGCAAAAATTACATAATTTTAGAGCTGGTGAGCATCTCAGAATTTCAGCTGACTTCAGAAAAACCTGCATGCAGTTAGCACTCCTACAGATCCGATCAAAGGTTCCTCAAGATTCAAGCACATCAAATTTAGATGCCACTTTTGAAAACGTAGGGCTTGACTGGTGTTTTTCATTTCCTGGTGGATGAAATGTGGCATTAATTAGGCTCTAATTTGTGTTCGTTGAAGTCAGTCACTCTGAGGTATCAGTGATAACAACAGAAAGGCCTGTTGGCAACAGTTTTGAGTAGCTGTAAAAGCATTACACCTTTCAGATTGTGCTAAAAGTTAAAGTAGTTTCACTGTATTTCTAGAAACAATGTGGATTAATTTGTTGCATTGTGGCCCGATTTTAAGTGTCTTCTAAACTTAAAACTTCTATCCTTAAGGGCGGTCGGTATCTAAAATTTAAGAAGTTAAATTATATTTCTAACAAAATGTTCATTTAGACTTTTTGTATGTTTGTTTTTGGTAGTTCTTGGCTGAAGACTATACGTTAATGGATGTTCTCTGCTATGTTACACGAGATGACCTGAAATGTTTGAGACTGAGGTAAGGCTTCAAAGTGAAACAGACCGTGCTGTTACAAGAGAAAATAACTGATACTGAGCCTCTATTTACTAGAATTTAAAATAAGTAACACTTTCCATTATCTATTTGTGTCCTGATGCATTCCTGATATTTTTTTACATTTTTAAAATGAGCTTTTCTAGTAAAGGAAAGCAATTGGAAAATTTTAAAGTTAAACTTTCACCTTACAGCTGGAGAGACTGGGTTTCGCGTTAGAGCTTTGTTTTTATTTTAAAAGGTTGAGATAGTGAAAGTTTCTGTAGTTTATCATCATCAGAACTTCAGGAATACTACTCCTGGACTGCAAAACTAACACTGGATTTCAGCTAATCATGGCCTGTGGGTGGGTCACTGCAGAACCAAGTTTGGGTAGAAACACCAGAAGTTATCAAACGCTCTGTGTGTGTGCCCAGGCAATTTAAAAATAAGTAACTAAATAAAAAATGTTAAAAAAAAAAAAAAAAGGCAGGTGGTAAGATTGTTTCATAATCAACACTTTCACAATGTTGGAAGTTCTGCCGGGGGGTTACACAGGTCCTTTGGACCAGAAGTCTGAATTCCAGACAGCAGGCATCTGGAAAGTGGAAAGATTGCCCTGTACTGTAATCAGCAAAGGACTCTGTTCCCTCTTTGTGTATCGTGTGTTGAATTTCACCTTTGATCAGCCTTCCCACTCGATTTCACTGGTGAAAACCAGAGCAAGAAAGTCAGAAGGCACCTAAACTGGAACTCTGTCGGGCTGAAGAGTGTCTTTGTAGCTGAGCATCTCTCTGATTTGTGTTTTTTTTTTGCAGGGGAGGAATGCTATGCACGCTCTGGAAGGCCATCACTGACTTCAGAGAGAAACAACCCTGACACTGAATTTTTTTTTTTTCTTCACTTCTCTGCAGAGAGGAAGAGTTTTCCTTTCAGCAGGGAGCAGGTGTGCTGTCAGAAGGACTGTTGCACTTTAATCCAGTATTTGTTTACCAATGTTAAAAACACTGCAGCTTCCTGACTGCTTTTACTCCTATAATCCATAAGGAATCTGTAAACAACCTGCAACCTTATTTTACTTTCAATGTTTTTACATGCAAGTTTTTCAAAAATTAAAAAACAAACAAACAAACAACCACACCAAAAAAACTATCATGAACTCATGAAATACTGCAGTTAAAGTAAACAGATGTTAATTTCATGAAAAACTGATGTAAGATTTCATGTGACTGTACATCACTGGAACAAAACCAAAATGTGACGACAACTTTTCAAGTTTCTTTTTCTTTGTAACATATCTCAATAATCTGTAGTAGAACTTCATAATTTCAATCATAAGTAGGTATTTTTCTTTTAGTGTGCAAGACCTACAGGTAATTGTTTTTACCTGCTGCCCTACATAGTTCAATATTGTTTATTTTTGGTAATTTAAGTTCTATGGTGCATTTGTTTTAGAGTTGTTTATGTACTACTGAACTGTACCAGTTGCATACACCTGAACCACAGTAATGTTAGCTTGTTCTAAAGCTATCTCTGACATACACAGTTGAAAATAAAAAGAACCTAAGACTGACTTTTTCCTATATTTTTGGACTTTCAAAATAATAAAAGGTGTAGAACTGGAAAATATTGGAATAAAAAAAAAAAAGAGGGGAAAAAAATCAATCTGATACACTTTAAAGTTACTGTGATTTGAGTTGGGTAATTATAGCATTGAATATTTTCTCAGTTTTCCTGTTCAGTCGAATTCCTGTACTGGCAATCAGACAAAATCCTTCTCTGGGTGCTCTACTTGACTCCAGAAACCAATGTCCTGCCCCCGTGCCCCGAATAGTCGCCGTGGCCTGTTGTTTTCTTCTGCTTTTGTTTATGCAGCTTGTCTTTTCTCAAATGTAATGAAAAAGGACAGTGGATATTCCCTGTCCATCCCCTCTCATTGTCGTTCCAGCGCTGGGAACCATCAGATTCTTATGGGGCAGCTGCAAAAAATTCCATGGTGAGTAAGACTTGCCTGGACAGAAGCTGCTTCTTTCTTCATAAGCCTTATGCCCTGAATTTTTCAGGTCTAGCAAGTATTTTCAAAGAAAATTAAATATTTTTTTCTAAACAGAAATATGTTGTCCTAACATGTTTTTAGCCTGCAAAAATTGCTACATACCAACAATTATATATTAAAAGAAATAGGCTAAACAAAGAACAGTACATTAAATGTTATTTTAGTCAGACTTTTTTTTTACTCTGAAGATGGTTCCACTGATGTTTGGGCACAGATTGAACTCATTCCAAAAAATGTAACTACGTTTCAGGAGCAACCTAGCTACTGTTTAACAATTTCTACTGTTACTACAGCAGAAACAGTACAACTTCAAGGCAGTTTTAAGCACTGGGAAGACCAGTGGTGGGGGCTGACTTGCAAAACCCAAAGCAACTCGCCGTGGAAGAGCTGAGCCTGAGCCAATGAACTCCCCAAATTTGATTTTTGTGTGAAACGTGACCCTGTACCAGCCCACGAGTAGTTTGAAAAATCTCTGATTTCGTGCAGCATGAACAGATCAGAATGGAGCTGCATTGCTTTATTTGTGTGGTGATGCTTTGGAAGCACGCAGCCTCTTCTCTATTATCTATGACTCAGGGTGCTCAGTAATGCCAGCTATGCGAAAGAGAAGGGAGTGTGATCGAGGAATCATTTTAATGTCTCCACGAGACATTAAAGGGATTTGAGATCGTGTTGGAAGGACACGTTAAGTTTTAGTGCAGGATTTTGCCCAGGGCAACCTTTTGATTCGGGGACATACCACTCCGTTTGAGCTTGGACAGCCTCTTGGTCCTTGCCTAGCGTGCTGTTGTAATCCAGGACTCGGGTGGACCGAGAGACACCTTTCCACTTCTGTTAAGAGAGCCAGGCACAACCCAAAAGTGCAAACTTGACCAAGGCAATGCAGGTTTTGGAGTCTCTTGCACCTTTCAGCGTAGAGCCCAGCCGCCGCCTTCTACCACAAACACCCTCCTGCCCACAAGCCACAGGGACACATTTATCACCCAAGCCCCACCTCCTTCTCTCCTGGAGCACAGGTGGCTCCTGGTGCAAGGAAACATTCATCCTCCCATCCCCTGGAAGAAGACCTCATGCCCTGAACTTGACTGTTGGTGAAAGGAGGACGTTCTGGAGGTGGTGGAAGTTTTCCTGGTGCAAGGAAACATTCATCCTCCCATCCCCTGGAAGAAGACCTCACGCCCTGAACTTGACTGTTGGTGAAAGGAGGACGTTCTGGAGGTGGTGGAAGTTTTCCTGGTGCAAGGAAACATTCATCCTCCCATCCCCTGGAAGAAGACCTCACGCCCTGAACTTGACTGTTGGTGAAAGGAGGACGTTCTGGAGGTGGTGGAAGCGTGGTTGGTGTGGAACGAGGGAGCAGCATCTCTCCATCTTCTTGATGCCTGTACCACAAGCCCTGGATTCAGTCACCCTCTGCCAGCTGTGGTTTCACTGATGGGTACCACCTGCCAGCGGAGGGAAAACAAAACGACGTTTTAATCCAAACCTGGAACGATTTTAAGCGAAATGGTTACGGGAAGCAGCTTAGGGCAAGTTTGGGTGAACACACAGGGAAGGCGACAAGACAGTGACCTTCACAGAAAGGGCTGGTGCGTTGACAACTCTTCGCAGAGCCATTTTGGGGGGGAAACTGAGGCGTTGCGGGCACCTCAGGGGACATACCCATCTGTTTAAGAGCGGGTGCTGCAATAAC
>NW_015091041.1:43958-63125 GCF_001431845.1 Calidris pugnax | reverse complement strand
TGGGTGTGTGCCCAAGCAATTTAAAAATAAGTAACTAAAAAAAAAATGTTAAAAAAAAAAAAAAAAGGCAGGTGGTAAGATTGTTTCATAATCAACACTTTCACAATGTTGGAAGTTCTGCCGGGGGGTTACACAGGTCCTTTGGACCAGAAGTCTGAATTCCAGACAGCAGGCATCTGGAAAGTGGAAAGATTGCCCTGTACTGTAATCAGCAAAGGACTCTGTTCCCTCTTTGTGTATCGTGTGTTGAATTTCACCTTTGATCAGCCTTCCCACTCGATTTCACTGGTGAAAACCAGAGCAAGAAAGTCAGAAGGCACCTAAACTGGAACTCTGTCGGGCTGAAGAGTGTCTTTGTAGCTGAGCATCTCTCTGATTTGTGTTTTTTTTTTGCAGGGGAGGAATGCTATGCACGCTCTGGAAGGCCATCACTGACTTCAGAGAGAAACAACCCTGACACTGAATTTTTTTTTTTTCTTCACTTCTCTGCAGAGAGGAAGAGTTTTCCTTTCAGCAGGGAGCAGGTGTGCTGTCAGAAGGACTGTTGCACTTTAATCCAGTATTTGTTTACCAATGTTAAAAACACTGCAGCTTCCTGACTGCTTTTACTCCTATTATAATCCATAAGGAATCTGTAAACAACCTGCAACCTTATTTTACTTTCAATGTTTTTACATGCGAGTTTTTCAAAAATTAAAAAAAAACAAAACACAAACAACCACACCAAAAAAACCATCATGAACTCATGAAATACTGCAGTTAAAGTAAACAGATGTTAATTTCATGAAAAACTGATGTAAGATTTCATGTGACTGTACATCACTGGAACAAAACCAAAATGTGACGACAACTTTTCAAGTTTCTTTTTCTTTGTAATATATCTCAATAATCTGTAGTAGAACTTCATAATTTCAATCATAAGTAGGTATTTTTCTTTTAGTGTGCAAGACCTACAGGTAATTGTTTTTACCTGCTGCCCTACATAGTTCAATATTGTTTATTTTTGGTAATTTAAGTTCTATGGTGCATTTGTTTTAGAGTTGTTTATGTACTACTGAACTGTACCAGTTGCATACACCTGAACCACAGTAATGTTAGCTTGTTCTAAAGCTATCTCTGACATACACAGTTGAAAATAAAAAGAACCTAAGACTGACTTTTTCCTATATTTTTGGACTTTCAAAATAATAAAAGGTGTAGAACTGGAAAATATTGGAATAAAAAAAAAAAAAGAGGGGGAAAAAAAATCATTCTGATACATGAACTGGAAAATATTGGAATAAAAAAAAAAAAGAGGGGAAAAAAATCAATCTGATACACTTTAAAGTTACTGTGATTTGAGTTGGGTAATTATAGCATTGAATATTTTCTCAGTTTTCCTGTTCAGTCGAATTCCTGTACTGGCAATCAGACAAAATCCTTCTCTGGGTGCTCTACTTGACTCCAGAAACCAATGTCCTGCCCCCGTGCCCCGAATAGTCGCCGTGGCCTGTTGTTTTCTTCTGCTTTTGTTTATGCAGCTTGTCTTTTCTCAAATGTAATGAAAAAGGACAGTGGATATTCCCTGTCCATCCCCTCTCATTGTCGTTCCAGCGCTGGGAACCATCAGATTCTTATGGGGCAGCTGCAAAAAATTCCATGGTGAGTAAGACTTGCCTGGACAGAAGCTGCTTCTTTCTTCATAAGCCTTATGCCCTGAATTTTTCAGGTCTAGCAAGTATTTTCAAAGAAAATTAAATATTTTTTTCTAAACAGAAATATGTTGTCCTAACATGTTTTTAGCCTGCAAAAATTGCTACATACCAACAATTATATATTAAAAGAAATAGGCTAAACAAAGAACAGTACATTAAATGTTATTTTAGTCAGACTTTTTTTTTACTCTGAAGATGGTTCCACTGATGTTTGGGCACAGATTGAACTCATTCCAAAAAATGTAACTACGTTTCAGGAGCAACCTAGCTACTGTTTAACAATTTCTACTGTTACTACAGCAGAAACAGTACAACTTCAAGGCAGTTTTAAGCACTGGGAAGACCAGTGGTGGGGGCTGACTTGCAAAACCCAAAGCAACTCGCCGTGGAAGAGCTGAGCCTGAGCCAATGAACTCCCCAAATTTGATTTTTGTGTGAAACGTGACCCTGTACCAGCCCACGACTACAGTTTGAAAAATCTCTGATTTTGTGCAGCGTGAAGAGACGTGTGAAACGTGACCCTGTACCAGCCCACGAGTAGTTTGAAAAATCTCTGATTTCGTGCAGCATGAACAGATCAGAATGGAGCTGCATTGCTTTATTTGTGTGGTGATGCTTTGGAAGCACGCAGCCTCTTCTCTATTATCTATGACTCAGGGTGCTCAGTAATGCCAGCTATGCGAAAGAGAAGGGAGTGTGATCGAGGAATCATTTTAATGTCTCCACGAGACATTAAAGGGATTTGAGATCGTGTTGGAAGGACACGTTAAGTTTTAGTGCAGGATTTTGCCCAGGGCAACCTTTTGATTCGGGGACATACCACTCCGTTTGAGCTTGGACAGCCTCTTGGTCCTTGCCTAGCGTGCTGTTGTAATCCAGGACTCGGGTGGACCGAGAGACACCTTTCCACTTCTGTTAAGAGAGCCAGGCACAACCCAAAAGTGCAAACTTGACCAAGGCAATGCTTTGAGCTTGGACAGCCTCTTGGTCCTTGCCCAGCATGCTGTTGTAATCCAGGGCTCGGGTGGACCGAGAGACACCTTTCCACTTCTGTTAAGAGAGCCAGGCACAACCCAAAAGTGCAAACTTGACCAAGGCAATGCAGGTTTTGGAGTCTCTTGCACCTTTCAGCGTAGAGCCCAGCCGCCGCCTTCTACCACAAACCCCCTCCTGCCCACAAGCCACAGGGACACATTTATCACCCAAGCCCCACCTCCTTCTCTCCTGGAGCACAGGTGGCTCCTGGTGCAAGGAAACATTCATCCTCCAAACGTGACCCTGTACCAGCCCACGACTACAGTTTGAAAAATCTCTGATTTTGTGCAGCGTGAAGAGACCAGAATGGAGCTGCATTGCTTTATTTGTGTGGTGATGCTTTGGAAGCACGCAGCCTCTTCTCTATTATCTATGACTCAGGGTGCTCAGTAATGCCAGCTATGCGAAAGAGAAGGGAGTGTGATCGAGGAATCATTTTAATGTCTCCACGAGACATTAAAGGGATTTGAGATCGTGTTGGAAGGACACGTTAAGTTTTAGTGCAGGATTTTGCCCAGGGCAACCTTCTGATTCAGGGACATACCACTCCCTTTGAGCTTGGACAGCCTCTTGGTCCTTGCCCAGCATGCTGTTGTAATCCAGGGCTCGGGTGGACCGAGAGACACCTTTCCACCTCTGTTAAGAGAGCCAGGCACAACCCAAAAGTGCAAACTTGACCAAGGCAATGCAGGTTTTGGAGTCTCTTGCACCTTTCAGCATAGAGCCCAGCCGCCTTCTTCTACCACAAACACTCTCCTGCCCACAAGCCACAGGACACGTTTATCACCCAAGCCCCAGCTCCTTCTGTCCTGGAGCACAGGTGGCTCCTGATGCAAGGAAACATTCATCCTCCCATCCCCTGGAAGAAGACCTCACGCCCTGAACTTGACTGTTGGTGAAAGGAGGACATTCTGGAGGTGGTGGAAGTTTTCCTGGTGCAAGGAAACATTCATCCTCCCATCCCCTGGAAGAAGACCTCACGCCCTGAACTTGACTGTTGGTGAAAGGAGGACGTTCTGGAGGTGGTGGAAGCGTGGTTGGTGTGGAACGAGGGAGCAGCATCTCTCCATCTTCTTGATGCCTGTACCACAAGCCCTGGATTCAGTCACCCTCTGCCAGCTGTGGTTTCACTGATGGGTACCACCTGCCAGCGGAGGGAAAACAAAACGACGTTTTAATCCAAACCTGGAACGATTTTAAGCGAAATGGTTACGGGAAGCAGCTTAGGGCAAGTTTGGGTGAACACACAGGGAAGGCGACAAGACAGTGACCTTCACAGAAAGGGCTGGTGCGTTGACAACTCTTCGCAGAGCCATTTTGGGGGGGAAACTGAGGCGTTGCGGGCACCTCAGGGGACATACCCATCTGTTTAAGAGCGGGTGCTGCAATAACAAAGCTATATTAGTACACTTCTTTCCCAAACGCTGCCGCACCGCCTGGGCTCGTGAGGGGGCCACCAAACCTCCCACCCGCTGCCGAATTAATTGGTAATCAACCCCCACCCCCCAAAAAAAAACCCCAAAACAACCTGTTGTCTCTCTCTCCGCGCTGGTGGAGCTGCGTGGACGCGGCGGGACCCCCCTTTCTGAGGAAAAATACATCTACACCTGGGGAAAATACCGGTCTATGGGCCTGGGGAGGGAGCCGGCTCTGCCGTGCCCGCCCCCGCTGAGGCGGCGGGGTCCGGTGCCCGTGAGGGGCGGCCCTTTCCCGCCGGCGGGCGCTGGGCCCGCCCTCACCTGCTCCCGGGCAGATCCCGCCGGCGAAGGAGAGAAGCGGAGAGAGCCGGGGCGGGGGGGGGGGGGGGGGGGGGGGGGGGGGGGCGGGCGCGCCCCCCCCCCCGCTTTTTAATTTTCTCCCCCCCTGCACCTATTTCAAGATTCTGGCGTCTCTGATACAGGGGCGACTCTGACCCGGATCTCCCGGAGCGGCACAGGGGGAGGAGGGGGAGCGTGCAGAGCACTGTGCTTTTACATTTATTTTTTTTTTTTTTTTGTCCACACTCCTTAACGCTGCTGGAGTTACTGTTACCGTGACGGTCGTTTTCTTGAGCCTTACGACGATAAACTTGTAGTCATTAAAGAAGAATCGGTTGATTTTCCCCGAGGCCGCCGCTGGCGGCAAGTCTCCCCGAGGAGACTCTGGACGCCTTTTTGCCTCCCCGGCTGCCGGGGTCGGCGAGAGCCGGCGGCCCCGGCCGCCAGCCGCCCGGCTCCCCGCCGCCAGGCGAGCTCGCCGGCCGACCTCCGGACGGGGAGTCCCGGACCGGGAGTCCCGAACCGGCTGGACCGGGAGACTGCGGCTGCCGTATCCCGGTCCTCCCGAGTTGGAAGGATGGGGAGGCGGGTGGCGGTATTATTTATGCTCTGGTTTGGGCTTTTTTTAACGATCGCCCCGGCCTCCGACCTAAAAAGGCAAGCGTTTCTGGCAGCGGGGGAGGTGTCTTTCCATCACCTTTACGGAGGGATGAGGGTTTTCAAAAAGCTTTTATTTCGCCCCGGGGGTGCAGGGAGGAGATTTTGGGGCTTACGCAAGCGGGTCGGCCGCTGTCTGGCTGTCACGGATGCTGTTTGCTTTTTGCAACGGGGTGGCCTTTTTGGTACATTGGCTGTTAGTGCTGCTTGCTGGGCTGGGAAGCCTGACTCCAGCTTGCTTTTTGCTTTTTCTCCTTCTTTTTTTTTTTTCCTTTCTTCCTTTTTTTTTTTTTTTTTTTCTCCCCCTCCTTCTACAGCAGGACGCCGCTCGCCCTTTGCCAGCCCTTGGCTTCTCCAACGCGCGTCCAAGTTTATCTCTCTGAGTCACAGAGGGAGGTTTTTTTCGTCAAAACAGCATACGAATAGGCCCATATGGCTGTTGGTTAATTAACTCTGTTTCCCCGGTATAATATTTTTCATGCGCGTTTTACATAACGTGGGCACGCAGGCACAAGCAGCAACTGTGGGCAGACCCATCCACATGCTGTCTTTCTGGAAGGATAGTGTTTTTCCTCAGAAATGCTGTTTTCAGATCACTCCCAGCCATCCATCGCTCCACGGTTCACCTCCAGAAAGGATGCGCATCTGTTATCCTATGTCTTTTAGAGGTTGTGACCACGTTAATTTCACTTTCCCCTGGAAGAACTGGCTGTCAATGTGTTTCTAAAGCCATGTTTAACAATTTCTTCTCAAGTTCTCGATGTTGTTGATGTGATTTATTTTTTTAAATTTCATTTTAATTGTTTACCGAAGCTGGAGACGAGCTGCCAGGTGATACATCTTTTACAAACGTATGGTTTTAAAAGGACTTATGCGCCTAGATTTATTCTGAGTATGCTTTGCTGTTTCATTTCATGTTCCCATGTTGATCTTTTACTCATTTGTGGACAGGAGGTGGATCTGCTGGCAGGATGTGCTGGGTATTTTGACTTTAAATGACTTTGTGCTGGCAAAGTTCATTGGGAACTTGCTCGTGTGTGAAATGCCAGGGTTGGACTTCTTCTGGGAAGCTGTTTGTGGGCTGTTGAGGTTCTTTTAGGTCTCTGAGTTATCAGAGGGGCCGCTTCCCAGGTGTTTAGGAATGGGAACACCCTCACAGGGTGTTGAGGGAGCAGCTCCTTTGGTCTGTGCAGGAGTGAGCAGACATGTGTGCCCAGGGAGGGCTTTGGTTGTGCCCTGCTCTGCTGGAGGAACGCCCGTGTCTGGATCCGGCTCCTCAAGAAGGTCAACCTCTCATCCTGCTTCGGTGAAATCACCTACTGGTTGACTTATTGCTCCTGTTAAAAAACCAAAACACACCAGCTAAACAGCTCTGTGTGTGTGTTGTGGTGTGTATTTGGTATTTGTTTTCCCCTCCCTGCGGCTGGACTTGCAGGGCTGATCCTGGGGAAGGCTTTACCAGCTCCAGGAGGACTTTGCAGATAGACGGATCCCTTTATTGTTGGGCAGATGGTCGGCTGCACTTAACTAGCTTTCTTCAGGTGAATGGCTTAATTACCAGGGTGAGGGTTTGTTTTTTCTTTACTCTGCCATTCATAAATGCCCAGATGGCAAAATGAGTACAGTGCTGGGGGGGAGGAGGGGGGGAGGAGGTACATACACTTATATCAGTTAGAGATATTTTAATCATAGCTACTGGAGCATCTTACAGTGCTAACGAGCTTTTCCGTGATTGCTGAGATGAGAGGAGCCCTCTTGTGGGGAATATCAAGAGAAGCTGCTGAGGCACCTCATGATTTTGCATACTCTTCTAGTTAGTGTTCTCTTCTAAGTGAGTTTGATGTTATTCTGTTCTTTTTGCAGCAAAGCAAGTCTGCACTTTGGATTATGTCAGTGCTAGGTTTGTTAATGCCAAACACTCAGGTGTTCTCTCTGGAACAGCTGATTTTTTTTCATCTATCGCTTGTTTATCTCCTGGTATTTTGTCCATCTGAGAATAAATCAAGTTTTAGCTTATTGGTTGTTTTTTGTTGTTTTTTTTAAACAAGTAGATAAATTATAGGGGAAAAGGTACAGCAGGCATGGAGTAGGTGGGAGGCTGCCTGACTCACCATGGCTCCTTCCCAGCAGTGGCAAAGTGTTTTGCTGGAGAGGTTTTATTTACGTGGTATTTTGACGTGGGGTGTTATCCCTGCCTGGCACAGAGGGGTCTGGGCAAGGGGGGGAAAGGGGGTGTCCCTCCTGTGGCTGCTGGCGCCCTGGGGAGGGGGATGTGATGACCATGGTTATCAGAGGGAGAGGGGTCATAAACTTCCTGCCCATCTGAAGTGAAATGTTTTACTGCCCTGATAGCATGTGCTTACAAACACTGAAAGTGTTGAAAGTGTGTGTGTGTGGTGGTGTTGAGCTCCAGTTTTCATCTGTAATTATTTTAAGCGTCAGCCCTATTGCAAATATTTCCTTCAATATATACATTCGGTTGAAGACCTGTAATTCTTTCATTGCCACCCCTCTCCGATTAAAACGCATTCAAACTTTGAAATCCTCTACCACATCTTGCAATTACTTAATTGGTTCTTCATTAATAGCTTCCTGAGAGTCAGTACTTTAGCTCTGAATGCATAGAGACTCTGCTTTATCAGTAGCTTGTAGAATGAGAATGGTACAACTAAATCATAGAATCATAGAATCGTCTAGGTTGGAAGGGACCTTCAAGATCATCTAGTCCAACCATCAACCTAACTCTGACCCAAAAAAACCCAAACCAAACCAAAAAAACCACAACCACAACACCCAAAAAAAACCAAACCAAAACCAAAAAAAACCAACCACAACACAAAATATACCACTAAACCATATTCCTGAGGACCACCTCCAGGGATGGTGCCCCAACCACTTCCCTGGGCAGCCTAGGGAAATCAAATTTAAAAGTGTGGATTGAGAGGGTTAAAATCCTTATAGAAGCCATCCCTCAGCTTTAGAAAGCTGCTAACGTACTGTCTCCTGGTATCTTTTGTTGGGCCAGTACTGTTTGTGCAAGGGCTACACGCTGTGGAAAAGTTTGAACAAGCCTTTTTATATGCATATTGTGTAACTTGAGTCAGGCTTTCTCCACCCACCTCCTCCCAGTACTAATGTAAAGAGGAAAAAAAAAAAAAGAAAGGGGAGGGAGGGAAGAAAAAAAGCCCAACAAACACAAACCCAACAGAAAACCCCACCCACTACAAAAAAAATTTAAAAAATACCCAACAAAACCCAACCAACCAAAACACTGCCACCGAAAAACTTCAGAGTTCATGCATAATCAGGCCTGTTAAATGATGCTGGAATAGTTGGTTTATGTGCTACTTCCCCTGCAGGGAAGAGAGCTTCTATGAATTTAGCTGAAGTCATATGCATTGTCATTTACTTGGGCTTTGTTTTGAAGAACGGGTGTTCTTTTGCATGTGCTATTCCTATAAAAAATTGCAAATGTTCAGCAATCTGAGCTGCCTACCGTTTTATTTGTACGATGGCTGGTTTATTACTCTCACAGGTAATTTTCAGCTGTAAAGTATTAAACTTGTTTATTTGTGGTATTAAAGGTAATTAAACGTGAGCGGTGCAATAATTGCCTTAATTATGTAAATACGGTATAATCTTACAACAACATATTTTCTTTTCCATTTGAAAAAATGCGTGTAAGTCTAGACCCACAATACAAGCCACAACGTGCTGCTGGTGGTGTTGTGGTGACTCTCTTTGCACGCCCACCTTTCCTCCAAGAAGGAGATCCCCTGTATGGGACTTTTGAACCGCTAGGAACTGTGGTAGATCCAGCTCTGTGCATATTGTATATATTTAAGATGAAGAAGACTATGAGAAGATGGTGCATTCGTTAAACTGGTTTGGATTTAATTCTGCGGCGGTTCCCAAGTGTTGATTCTGGAGTCGTGCCATATTTGCTTTCATTAAATTCAATCTTTGCTTTCATTAAAATAAGTAGAAGGTGTATTTATACCCTTTGTGGCTTTGGAGAAGAAAAAATCTTGAGAACATGTATTTTAGGAGATCTGTCAGAGTTCAAGGAGAACGAGCCCAAGTTGTCTCTTAAGGTGACATTCTGGGGAGAGGTTGGCTGCCTTGATTAAAATTGATGGAATTATCAACTCTGATTACTGTTGACTTTGAGATTCTTTGGAGATGTAAGTGATGGCATAATTTATGCTCCAAACTCACTGTAGGTCTAGATTATGGGGAGGGAGAAATAAAGTACTGATGTCTCCAAGTATTTCTTAGGTCTGCATCTGATACTCTAATGCCTTCTCCCTTAAAGTTAATGGAATCTAAAAGTCTGGACTTCTTGGTCACCTCCTAAGAAATGTGTTGGGAAGTAAGATATCAGGAGAGCACTGGTAATTAACACAGCGTGAAGTAGTTCACAGGATTCCACCCATCGGATACGGCCAGTAACACAACACCGGAGAAAATTTTAATTTGGTTTTGGCATATTGCCTTTTCTTTCAAGTACGTTCACATTTCTATGAAAAAGCTTAGCGCCTTTTCTTTGAAGTATGTTCGGGCTTTCACCGAAAAGCTTAGTTATATACCTAAGTTCTCTTAATTTTGAGTATTTTACAAGTGCTCGCTTCTCTTGACATGTATGCAAACTAGGTATTTAAAAAATAAGGTGTTTTTACAGGCAGAAGTAGCGGCAGCGCTGCCCAGGCTGTTAGTTAGTAGGGTAATTAGCTTTGATGACTTGTGACTTCATCTGAATTCCCGTTTCCTACGGCCCCGTGAAGTCCCCATTACCTGAGCATTGGCTGAAGTTGCACAGTATGTTCTACTGTAGGGCCTGATCCAATATCCCTCTGTTATATATAAATAAAAAGTGTTGGCTAAGAATGATGTCATGTGTTTTTAGTCATCGTGGCATGCGTTGTGCAATTTTTATAGTTAGTCATACTATGCAAATCCATTTAATTAAAAATGTAGCAGGGCTTGTTAGTGTACGTCTTGTATTTGATTGTTTTATTGGTGTGCATGTGTTCAAAGTGTTTGTGGATGATGAGACTCTTGCCTCCCTGTTCACGTGTCTTTGGCTTTGATGAGTGAGTTTTGAGTCAGACCGGGGCAGGGCTCCCAGCCTTCTCCTCAATTTTCCGACGCGTGGGCACGCGCGCAGGTTTGGTTTTAATTAACAAGAAGGAAAATAATTAACACTTACCTTCTGTCTGGTCACTTCCGAGGAGCTCTTAACATCCCTTGGTCCCATGTGTGTGTCTCAGAGAGATGAAACTGGGAAGAATCATAGAATCATCTAGGTAGGAAGGGACCTTCAACATTATCTAGTCCAACCATCAACGTAACTCTGATGAAAAAAACATTACTAAACCATGTCCCCCAGCACCATGTCAACCCGTCCTTTGAACACCTCCAAGGCTGGTGCCTCTACCACTTCCCTGAGTAGCCCATTCCAATGTCTGATAACCCTTTCAGTCTCAAAATTTTTCCTAATATCCAATCTGAACCTTCCCTGGCGCAACTTGAGGCCATTTCCTCTTGTCCTGTCTCCTGTGACTTGGGAGAAAAGACCAACCCCTGCCTCTCTACAACCTTCAGGAGAAGGTCACCTCCAGGAGAAGGTGTGGAGGTGTGTTTCCTGGTGGAGCTGCCTGCTGCTCCAGAGGTTTGTAGGGCATCACAGCTGCCTGCCTGGGATCCACCACCACCGTGGCGGGTAAGGATGAGGAGGGGACTGGAGCAGCAAGTCACCCAAAATCATGTGAGAGGGTCACCATGGCTGCTCATGGCACCTACAGTTCTGTGGCCAAAGAGTATGGCGTCCTACTGTTTTGATCAAAGTAGCGTTTTGAACATGCACAGTCTTTGCAGCACATATGATGGGAACCTTAAACAAATGGGTAAGGTAAAGGAGCCAAAGTAGTCAGGATAATTGATAAGAAAATGAAGACCTGGTGCGTGTTTTTAGTTTCCAGACCCAGCTTATTTAAAATTCATTGTCTCTTAGGCAGATATGGATAATAATTCCAAATTCAATTTATTGGAAAGGGAGATACTGAGATACGGAACCAGAATAAAGACACGTTTGTTCGAACTCCAGGAGAGAAAGGTGGAAAGAGCCAAACCTGCATTTCTAAGTTTGCTTTCTGAAGAATCTTAATAATCCACTGCTGTTCCACTCCAGCACAGATTTAAGTGGATGTTTGCTCAGAAAGGCTGAAAGGTTCTGCTCTTTCTTGAGTTGAAGCACCTAATTGAATGAATGGATGAATGAAGAATAAGTTCATGAAACTACTGTGGTTTTATGGCCTCAACTTTTAGAAGAGAGTCGACTCATTGTTTATTTAAAGCTATTCAGAGTGCATCTATGCTCTTGACAGCCGGATTCCCATTAGTCAAAAAGATGAAGGTTTCCCTTCTTATTCTCTAGAATTCCATATTCAATCTTACTGATTAATACAAGGGGCCTTTTTTTACCTTCCAAGAAGGTGGAAAGAAGAAATCAATTATTATATCAGAAGTTTATACACTAAATACTGAAGTTGTTTAAAATAAAAAATAATGTACTGCTGTAAAAATAATCTGCTGATCCTTTATTATAGTATATATAAAAGCGAGGCCTTAGAGGTATCTTTGAAAAGAGATTTGGAAACCCCTGTAAAGATGAGGTTATTCTCTGTCCTTTTTTGAGATTAAGACGTAGAAGGAAGAGAGAATACAAGAGTAGCGATGGAAAAAATTAAGTGTGCATGATGTTTGAGACAGTGGTTGGCTTAATGGAAGCAAGCATTTTTTCTGATATAGTGGCTAGTTTTGCTACTTCCAACTTAATTTTTTTCTTTTTTTTTTTTTTTTTTTTTGTAAAAGCCACGGGACCGGGGGCGGGGAGGAATCCTGTCTGTCTTTTTAAGGCTATTTTGCTCTGTCCTAGATTTACATGGAGTTGAAAAGAAGGTTTCCAGCCCTTTGATGCTGAGTAAATAGCTGTTTTCCCACATGAGGGGAAAAAAAAGAAAAGAAAAGAAAAAAGCTCTACTTTCTGGTTCTTTTGGCCTGATTAAAACCTAGTGAAGTAGAAAGTAAATGTGAAGAGATGAGCTTCCTGAAGGAAATTGGGGAAAGTTTTTAGTTAGTGTCCATATATTCCAACATTGTCCTGCGAGGAGCGGGGATTTGGACTTGATGGTCCCTTATGGGTCCCTTCCAACTCAAGGTAGAAATTCCATGATGTAGCTCCATATATTCCAACATTGTCCTGCGAGGAGTGGGGATTTGGATTTGATGATCCCTTATGGGTCCCTTCCAACTTAAGGTAGAAATTCCATGATGTAGAACTGTCTATATTATGTATTTTTAAATGAGTTGTTAGAAAAGCTTTGGATGTAAATGATTGATGTTGAAAATATCCCTGCAAAATATGAATATGTGTTTTGATGGGTAGGTACATTGAACCACAGAATGATACAGGGTTGGAAGGGACCTCTGGAGATCATCTAGTCCAAACCACTAGTTTTTTGGAGTAGTGTATTTGCAGAACAGGATGGAGCTTTTAGTTGTACCTTGATTTTCCTGATCTTTCTTCCCAAGAAGGAAACATTTAGGACCCAGTTCCCAATGGAACCTTATTGTTTCATGTGAGGAACATGTGTCTATAAACACAAAATGCCAATCATTTCTTGATGCTGCTATATAGGATAGATACTTACCTTGTCCTGAACCTCTCTACTGAGAATATCAGAAAACAAAATGAAATATTGGCAATCTGGAAAGGAGCATATGTTAAAATAATATATTGACTTAATCTAATTCTTGATATAAAATGCACTCGAGTTGAGGGGAAGGTTTCCTTTTATGAAAAAAGGGCTTGGATCAGCATCCAAGAGCAGAAGTAGAACAATGTTTATTTGCTTTATAAATATTGTCATCCAGACCTGTCTCAAGTTTGCTGGGGGTTTTTTTGTTGGGTTGTTTTTTTTTGGTGCTGTACAAGAAAACGATCTTCAGCTGTTAGCATTTTTGGGTCAAACTGAAGAACAGGAAAAGGATTGTGGATAGTGCTCTAAAAGTGTACAAGAAAACGATCTTCAGCTGTTAGCAGTTTTTGGGTAAAACTGAAGAACAGGAAAAGGATTGTGAATAATGCTCTAAAATCACATGTGTGAGACTGTTCAGCTTGTGTTTTCCACAGGGCAAAACTTTCTTCTCTTTATTATTTAGCTGAATAGTTGCTGATTAGCTCTTATAACAAACAGTAAGGTCATACAAAGTCTTTGAAAAGAGAAATTTTATAGGACTTCTTTATAGACTTCTTTCAGAGGAATTCTTCTCAAGGTTTTAGTCCATCTTGTAACCTCTAGCCTGAGTTTATCCAGTTATGACTTACCTGGTGCTTCAGAGAGCTGCAATGTGTGAAAGAAGAGCTGTGTGAGGGGGCTGCCCTGGGCTCTGAAACTGCATCTGTGCCTTGAACTGTTCTTTACTCCCTTGGGCTGGCAGGGGGGAAGAAGGGGAGCTCGAAGGTTGAAGATTAACTAGTCTTCTATTCACTGGGTGGTCACATCTGGGTTTCACAGTAATAACAGACAATAGATTTTTTTGTGTCTGTTAAGATTGAGAGTTTGAAGTGTTGAGGGGTTGGGGTTGGTTTTGCTTTTTGGTGGTGGCGTTTTGGGGGTTGAGGTTCCCCCATCAAACCCTGGCTTCGTGGTTGCTTGCTCTTTGGGTATGGTGTCCTTTTAAAAAAGTATTTTAACTGCCCTCATGCTAAGAAAAAAGCAGGAGAAAGACGTGAAAGTCCCCTGAAATGTACTCTGATGAACATACAATGGGATGTATGGAGTGGGAGGAAAAAAAAATCTGTATATTGTGATTCAGCAATCTCTTATTAATGCTTCTGTTTGCAGGGCTTTTCATAGGCAATTCATCATCAATTCATCAATTTTGTTTGCCCCTTTTGCAGTAATATATGATGCTGCATTCAGTTGGTTTGATTTCCTGTAACGTAACCTGCCCAGTGATACAGGATGGCTTCCAGTTAGTGTTACAGCAAGTGGTTGGTTGTTGATTTATGTTGTTTTTTTAAAAAAAAAACACCAAAAATACACAGTCCTAGTCACACAGCCCGCCAACTCTTGTGAAAGATACAAATTGTCTTGTCTTCACAAGGTTTTTCCCTTTCCTTTAATTAGCTGACTTGGGTTGAGTAGTGCCTTTTGTCTTCCCTCTCCCTCTGGGGAAGAGCAAAAAGTTTCCCTTCAGTAAGCTGAGCGCTTCACAAGGCAGGGGCTGCAGAAAATAAACTTCTCCTGTGCAAATCATGACACTCTAAATCACAGTAATGAGCTTCATGCGGTGATTGGATAGTTTACAGGGACTGAAACCATCCTGTGAATGAAAGAAGATAGCAAATCTCGAGTTCAGCCCTTGAAAATTATCAGATTACCCACAGCAGGCTGCACGTGGGTATGGTGGGGACTGGCTTCACCTTGCTTTTCATTTCACAGGTGGAGATATCAAGCCTTTAGACCTGATGTTAAAGCCGAAGCATCAATTAGCACGTTGTTATAAATATTTACATTTCCCAGATCACAATATAATTATCCTAATAGCCTTTCTTTCAAACTGCTGTTTAAGACTGTTGCGTATCAGATAATGTCCTGTGCAGATAATTATACCTATAGAATCCAGTGAGTGAAAGTGTGTGTGTGTTTTGAGTGGAGTGGTTTCACTGATAATGAGTTTGAAAGTGTTGTAAAAAGGAAAAAAACCAGAAATTATCCAGTGCCCTCAAGATACACAGTTGCCCTCATTCCATCTCGGGAGAGTCTCATCCCACCTTTTTCTGCCCTAAACCCATGAATGGAGGGGATTTGTCCGTACAGTACAGGTTTATGCAGCATTGGTACCTTTTTATGCATGTTTAAAAGTGTTATTAGGAAATTTTGGTGGTCTTTTGTGGTGTGTTTTTTTTTTAATAAAAAACCCAAGAACCTAAAGTTATGTGGTATCTTCCATGGTATTAGGTGTCTTGTATTTGTAACAGGTAGCATTTTATTGGGCATTTGGAAACATGTTGTGAGCTGGCATGGTTTTTAACCACAAAGGCCTTAAGATAAACCCATGGTGCATAAAGCTGAATGTGCTGTTGATCCTTTTCCTCTGTCAGAATTCACTTCTGCATTAGTAAGTCAACAGAAAGAAATACGCAGCAACACCTCAATTGCCTGGGCGTCATCACCCAAATCCATCTTCACCAGCCCCTGAAGCATCAAACTTAAGTCATTACTGCTTTTTATACTCTGAGCAAGTTACTTTTATGGGTGCAGGGGATCCTGCGAGGACCAAGGAAGGCAGTTGCAGTCGTAGAATCATAGAATGGTTTGGGTTGGAAGGGACCTCAAAGATCACCCAGTTCCAACCCCCTGCCCTGGGCAGGGACACCTCCCACCAGACCAGGTTGCTCCAAGCCCCATCCAGCCTGGCCTTGAACCCCTCCAGGGATGGGGCAGCCACAGCTTCCCTGGGCAACCTCTTCCAGTGTCTCACCACCCTCATAGTAAAAAATTTCTTCCTGAGATCTAATCTGAATCTTTTTTCTTCCAATTTAAAACTGTTTCCCCTTGTCCTATCACTACACTTCCTGGCAAAGAGTCCTTCTCCAGCTCTTCTATAGGCACCCTTCAGGTATTGAAAGGCCGCTATAAGGTCTCCCTTATCACAGACAGGCCGCTATAAGGTCTCCCTTATCATAGACAATCATAGAATTGTCTAGGTTGGAAGGGACCTTTAAGATCATCTAGTCCAACCATCAACCTAACTCTGATAAAAAGCCATCATAAACCATGTCACTAAGCACCATGTCTTTTAAATACCTCCAGGGGTGGTGCCTCAACCACTTCCCTGGGCAGCCCATTCCAATCCTTAATAACCCTTTCAGTGTAAACATCTTTCCTAATATCCAATCTGAACATTCCCTGGCACAACTTGAGGCCGTTTCTTCTTGTCCTGTGCTGTTCTCCATGACTCGGTGGTTATTATGGAAATGGAGGTGCTGGAACAGGTACCACACCTGTCGGCTTGAAAGGCCTTTGTAATCCCCTCCAGTCACGTGAATTTTTCTGCTTTAGATACTTCTTAAATGTCTTGAAATGCCTCTTTAAGTAGTTTAGCAATTAAAGGTGATTGATTGAATGGAATGTTTAAAGGTGGAGGAACCCTTTCTTAGTGACTTAAAGCAGTGAAAGGGAGCGATGTTTAACCAAGCTGCCATTTAAGTGGTGTTCTCTGTTACTTTTGCTCTGCTGGTGACAGTCTTGGGCATGTTTGAAAAGTATTCATGGCGCTATCTACCATCCTTTTAATTTTTTTGTGGCTTTATGGATACTCTTATATAGCATTTGTGGTGGGCATTAAGCGGATGGGAGTTGAGGAATGGGGCTGTTTTCTCTTGCAGGACAAAGTAGTAACTTTATAAACCCCAGAAGGCAAATTGCTGAGCTAAAGAACAGCTTGTGTTAGAGCTTTTTTTTTTTTTTGCTTTTTTTTGTCCACACCCTTGAGTACAAAGCGTCTTTAACTGGAGATAAATGTCATGGTGTATGGCTTCCGTGTACGCCCGGGGTCCAAGGTGGAGCCGAGCAGCAGGAGGAAACCAGGAGGAAATACCTGCTGGAACCTGGCTTGGTTCAGAACTGGTGCCTTCCTGCAGAATATATCTCTTTCGGCCGGGTGTTTGAAGAAGAAGGAATAATGGTCCAGCTGAGCCTTCAGGTGCTGCTGTGGTCTTCTCCATCCACTGGGTTCCTGGCTGAGCAGATGCATCCTGAGGTGTGTGAGAACAGAGTGGTCCTGCCGGCTGGGCATGATCCTGGACTCCCTTGTAGAGAGCATCCCATACGTATCACGTTGAGTGTCATAAACTCCGACCTCTCTTCTTCAGTATAGTCCTTGAGGTGATCATATACATCAGTATAATCTTGCATCCCCTTCCTTGGAGATTTTCAAGACCCACCTGGATGCAGTCCTGAGTAACATGCTCTGACAAGCTCTAGGCAATCCTGCTTCAGCAGGGGAGTTGGACTAGATGATCTCTATGGTCCCTTCCAACTCTAAAATTCAGTGAAATTTTCAGTGTGAGCCACCTGCAGACTCGTCAACTAATGTCTGTGCCATCTTGTGGCAGATGGTCGTCTTGCATCCAGTTTCTCTTTAAAAAAAAAAAAAGTGAAGTGGGGAAAATCCTGTAATTTTAACATTATAGAGGTGTTCTAGCTTGAAGTTTCCCTTCAGCATTTTGAAATGGTGAGGACACCTTGCATTAGAGAGGTGGAAATGGATGAAGATTAAGGTCTTGTAGGTAGACCATCCAGTGTAGAATCACAGAATGGTTCGAGTTGGAAGGGACCTTAAAGATCATCCAGTTCCAACCCCCTGCCCTGGGCAGGGACACCAGGTTGCTCCAAGCCCCATCCAGCCTGGCCTTGAACCCCTCCAGGGATGGGGCAGCCACAGCTTCTCTGGGCAACCTCTTCCAGGTTGCAGATTGCAAAACTTGTCAGCGAGTCGGAAATGGCTAAAGAAACCCCAGAAAACCAGTGTATGAAGGAAATCCAATTAATTACAACCACCACAAATGTTTGCATTTTGTTCCTTTTGCGGAGTGCAAGCTGATGGTTGGTGCTGTGAAACTAATGGTGCGGTGCAGAATATTCACTCCCAAAGTCCTTTCGTTGTCCTGTGTTGTCTGTACAAGCTAGAAATCCTGATTTTTTTGGGGGGTTTTCCCACGTGGAACAGAAGACTGTTCCAACACCTGCCTGTAATTGTGGGTGTACACATTCCTAATGCATAAGGTATGTGCTACATAAGGTGGGAGGAAAGGGGGGGGACACCCAACACATGGCAGAAGACTCCTCCTCATTGCTTGATTTGAGATGAGGCTGAAATTTCTCAAGGCGAATCAAGGGAGCAGCTGGTGAAATGCAGGTTGGTGCTTCTTCCAGCCCTCTTTTCCCCCCTCCCTCCTCGCCAGCAGAGCTCCATCCTCCCTCCACCGCCCTGCCAGGAGGAGGAGGAAGGACCAACCCCTGCCGGAGACCACGGCGTTCCCAAAGCCTTTCCCAAACGTTCCTGAAGGCCGGCTTCCTGCAGCGGAGGAGACAGCACACCAAAAAAAAAAAATCTTTGGTGCAGGTTTGCACCTACGGTTGATACAGAGATATTTATCTCAGACCTAAAGTAGGTCCAAGGATACATTCCCAAACTTTATCTGTTTTTCCACAATACCTCTACAAGGAGATCCCCATAAACACCTGGATTCAGATGAGGTGGATGTCTCCTCTCTCTCCAGCTCTACTACAGTTTGTACTGTCAAAAACTACCTACAGGTTTGAGATAATGCTGCAGGCATCTTATTACTCATATTAACCCGATCTATCTCATTTTTAAATTTTAATTTCTTGGTGCTTTATGTGGAGTGGAAGAGGGTTGTAAAGACAGGCACTGGCTCTGCATGTCATGGGATCACAGAATGGTTTGGGTTGGAAGGGACCTTTTAAAAGCCATCTATTCCAACCCCCTGCCCTGGGCAGGGACACCAGGTTGCTCCAAGCCCCATCCAGCCTGGCCTTGAACCCCTCCAGGGATGGGGCAGCCACAGCTTCTCTGGGCAACCTCTTCCAGGTTGCAGATTGCAAAACTTGTCAGCGAGTCGGAAATGGCTAAAGAAACCCCAGAAAACCAGTGTATGAAGGAAATCCAATTAATTACAACCACCACAAATGTTTGCATTTTGTTCCTTTTGCGGAGTGCAAGCTGATGGTTGGTGCTGTGAAACTAATGGTGCGGTGCAGAATATTCACTCCCAAAGTCCTTTCGTTGTCCTGTGTTGTCTGTACAAGCTAGAAATCCTGATTTTTTTGGGGGGTTTTCCCACGTGGAACAGAAGACTGTTCCAACACCTGCCTGTAATTGTGGGTGTACACATTCCTAATGCATAAGGTATGTGCTACATAAGGTGA
>NW_015091041.1:33028-43948 GCF_001431845.1 Calidris pugnax | reverse complement strand
GGGAGGAAAGGGGGGGGACACCCAACACATGGCAGAAGACTCCTCCTCATTGCTTGATTTGAGATGAGGCTGAAATTTCTCAAGGCGAATCAAGGGAGCAGCTGGTGAAATGCAGGTTGGTGCTTCTTCCAGCCCTCTTTTCCCCCCTCCCTCCTCGCCAGCAGAGCTCCATCCTCCCTCCACCGCCCTGCCAGGAGGAGGAGGAAGGACCAACCCCTGCCGGAGACCACGGCGTTCCCAAAGCCTTTCCCAAACGTTCCTGAAGGCCGGCTTCCTGCAGCGGAGGAGACAGCACACCAAAAAAAAAAAACCCCTTTGATTAGGATGTGTCGGGGTTGTCAGGGCAACTGTTAGCAGCGGCGTATCATATTTTTTCTCCTCTTGTGCCCCGCGCTGAATATTTCAGTGTGCTGGAAGCTGGAAGAAGGGAGGGGAAAAAAAAAAGGAAAAAAAAAAAAAAAAAAAAAAAAAAAAAAAAAAGGTGCTACGGCGAGGAACCCGGAGGCTTGGGATCAGCTCAAAGGGGTTAAAGAGAGGGAAGAGCAGCATCCCAACCGATGTGCCTTTAATTAGGGCTTTTCTTGAAGGTGGGGAAAGGCTTGCCAGCCTTCTGGCCGGTATTTGTCAGCTGTTTGCATACTGCTTATCCATAGGGGATCTATTACAAGTGCTCAAATGAACCGGCAGCGTCGCAGCCAGAGCCTCAGCAGGGGCTGCAGCTCCTGACTTCTATTTATTATTTTATTTTATTTTTTTAAAAAAAATAAACAAGAAGGCAACGCCGGCAGCATGCCTGGCTCAACTACAGCCCTCCGACAAGAGAGACTGAAGAAAAGTGCCAGGCCAAACCCCCTGGGTTTATTCACCATTAACGAGGAGGACGAGCAGCAAAAGAACGGGAATTCCCAAAGAGCCAAAGGTAGGTGGCGGGGTCCTGCAGGGCGAGCGGGGTTTTTAATTAGCTCTTCTGGCTCTGGAAGTGATTGGTGCAGTTTGGCACCCCGTATCGGCACCCACGGGCGCCCTGTACGTGATGGGTGTCCGCGTTTAAATCCCCTGCGCTGTTACGCAATCATCTCCTTCGGATGTAAAAAAAATAATAATCTACTTTTTAGTTGTTAACCCCGTTTTTCCCAGCAGGGATGAGGGTCCTGCATCAGGAATTCAGTGAATTTCTATGTGTGTTTTTGTTTTTTTTTTATTTCTATGCAGTCTGGATAAATACCTATTATAAAAAATAGATGATTGTAGGCAGGGAGAAAACACAGAATGCAATACCAGCCTGTTCTAGAAGACAGCTTTGCCAAAGATGATGTAAAATTAGCTATACTTCCCTTCCTGTGCATAAGGGGTGACATGCTTTTGGGAGAAAAGGGGGGGTTGGAACTCGATGATCTTTTGAGGTCCCTTCCAACCCTAACCATTCTATGATTCTAAGAATATAGAAAAATAATCAGTGTTCAAATCTGCTGACTTTGATAAGTCTGACACACAAACACAGAAAGAAACAATAAACAAATCCCAGCAAATTGTAACTGCTAAAGAAAAATATTTAAGGTGGTTAAGGTAGGTGAGTGGTGGTTGTGGAAGGATGCTGATGGCCACTGATTTATACTAGGGGTCTGTCAAGCTTGTGTAGCCACTGTCTATCTTATATTATGTAATTAATGTTTTCCACATGGATCTGAGTGTTTAAATTCTGTTGGTCTGGCAGGGATCCTGCCCCTTACAATGGTGACCGGAATTTTAAGTTTGATCATTAGAAATTTTATTCTTTATTTTCATGATCAAGTGACTCCATTTATATGAGCACTCTATTCCGTGTGGCTTCATTCAGGAGGAAAAAACTGCACCAGATTTTTTTGTTTACAAAACAAATGTTAGTTTGTAGCCTCGGGACAGTGTTTCGAATTTCAGATGTTACCATCCTACAGTGTAAGAGGAGAGGCCAGCAAACATTTAAATAGCAAATTTATAGTATGTATATTTATTAGAGCTGAATCATTTACAGCTAACTGGTTGTTTTCTTTTTCTTGAAGGAAAGAGGTAGCTCAGCAGCTGTTACAAACAAATTCACAACTCAGGATTTTTTAAGTTTGCAGCTTGTACTTTTTTTTTTTTTCTCCTCAGAACAGTAAAGAACCTGCCAGATTTGAGCATCGTGATAAAATATATATAGTTAGTCATTGTTAATGTGCCTGATGTGTTGGGGGCTTGTGTACATAGTTACCTGCTCTTCTGTATGTTTGAAACTGCCCATAGAAAACGGAGATACAAACACTAATGTGAGGTTATTGAGTTTTTAATGTTTTAAGAAGCGTACTGCTTTCCTTTATCACCCACTGGATGACTTCCAGAGTCAACAGTCCACAAAGCTGAGAAGCAATAATTTTCCTGCTTTTGTTCAGTGGCACAGAGAGTTTCCCAGGGTAAAAGTTCTTGTTGACTTAGCGAGCGTTTTCTACTTGCAGCAGTTATACAGCTGTGCTTACCTTTTGCCTCTCTTATTATAACTGAGTCCATTTTTCATTATTCCTTTTTTCCTCTTGTTGCTGCAGACAAGTAGACAAATGTGTGCAGGAGCACAGACAGCAAGCTAACATGTGCACGTGGTTTAGATAAGATAAAAATTTGGTTGCTTACCTTGAACGTTCCTAATAATATAGGAATATAGGAGGCTGTATAAAATATTTTGGAAGTCTACTCGTTTGTCTGTCTTTTATTAAATACTTAAAATGGCTCATACTGTCTCTAGAACACCGTTTGCCCACAGACTACAGATAGGTGTAGCTATTTACCTTTCTGTACATTTGAATATGTTATCAGTGGTGAGATGGGTTAGAGCTGACATGCTTCATTGTCATGGAGTATGTGTGTTTAAAGGACAGTGGTCTCCCTTCCCAGGACCAAGCAAAGCCCCTCCAGTGCAGCTCTGAGTGGGAACGTAAGATGTATGATGGACCCTACTACCCCTCTACTCCACTCTGATGGGACCCCACCTGGAGCACTGCGTCCAGCTCTGGAGTCCTCAGCACAGGAAGGACATGGACCTGTTGGAACAGGTCCAGAGGATGCCACGAATATGCTCAGAGGGGCTGGAGCCCCTCTGCTGTGAGGACAGGATGAGAGAGTTCGGGGTGTTCAGCCTGGAGAAGAGAAGGCTCCAGGGAGACCTTAGAGCCTCTTCCAGTCCCCAAATGGGGCTACAGGAGAGATGGGGAGGGACTCTTGATCAGGGAGTGGAGCGATAGGATGAGTGGTAATGATTTTGAACTGAAAGAGGGGAAATTTAAATGAGATCTCAGGAAGAAATTCTTTCCTATGGGGGTGGTGAGGCACTGGAGGAGGTTGCCCAGAGAAGCTGTGGCTGCCCCATCCCTGGAGGGGTTCAAGGCCAGGCTGGATGGGGCTTGGAGCAACCTGGTCTGGTGGGAGGTGTCCCTGCCCATGGCAGGGGGGTGGAACTGGATGATCTTTAAGGTCCCTTCCAACCCAAACCATTCTATGATTCTATGACCCATCTGAGGCTTCCTTGAGTCTTTCAGGGCCTCTTGCTACTTTACAGCGTTTGCTTCCTCTTAGTTCTTTACCTGTACCGTCACCTGTAGCTGCTGAGATGTTTCTTTCTTCTTCCCTCCCCCCCAGCACATACTAAGTCAGTGTCATCTTCATGGGAGCTGGGCTACATCTCGTCTTCATCTGCAGTTTCTCTAATCATGCTGGACCTGTCTTTCTGCGGCACTTCACAACCCAACAGGCCTTTAATGGGTCTGATACTCCAAAGTATTAAAGCAGCTTGTTCCTCCATTAAGGGTACTCAAATATCATCACAAGTTCTTAAATAATTGTCATTTTAGTAATTCAGGTCTGTAGTTCAGTTCTCCTCAGAATATTAAGTCTTGATTAGAGTTTGTACAAAAGTTATTTTTGTCATCTGGGAAACAAATATTTGTGTGGAACATAAAGTGGCTAACGTTTGGGAATTTTTCTGCAAATTCATTTTCTTTTTCAGCTATTTTTCTTGGTTTTGGCTGGCTGTGTTGCACTCTGAGAAGTGTTGGTAGGCAGTGAGTTTGTTCCTCCTGTGTAAACAAACAATGAAACAAAAATGTTTGTCAAGGTTTGGGTTTTTTTCCAGTCTGGAGATATTAAAAGCTCACAGTGATCTTTGTAGCCACACGCTCCTGATACTGCCTTGCCTTTGATTTGAATTGTACTCTCTGCTTTTTCACTAACTTTTAGCTTCCTTTCCTCCTGTTGTCTTTGGGACAAAACCTGCATTTTTCTTCCATGTATCGCACCTGCTGTTGATGGGTCTCGAGGCCCCGCTGTTGAGGAGTAGAACAGTACAAATAAAAATTACTTTGCACTGCTTTTTCTTACTTTTATTGACGTCCTCAAATCTGCTCTCCCATTATAACATAAAAGAATTTTGCTGCATAGTGCACTCTTCAAACGCAATTCATACGGGTTTGCAGAAGCTTATTTTGCACTTGAATTGGTTTTGGTGGTAGTCACCAGATTTCCAGCAGTTTTGCAACTATGCCCACAAAGAAACCAGACAAAAAAGGCACAGAATCACACACTTAACAGCTTCAATGTTCCCTTCAAGCTGGTGTTGTAAAACAAATATTGTTTCTGTGACTGAAGGCAGTGTGTGAAGGTTGTTCTTTATGTTAATCACAAAGGGATGTCCAGGTAGATCTGTGTTTAATTTAAGGTGAAGGGATGTCCAGGTAGATCTGTGTTTAATTAATTAAAGGTATCCATCCTCTGTGTGGGAAATTTAGTCTCAGCCATTCTTTGAATTCAGGCAGAAACAATTCAATTCACCTTAGTATTTCCCTCTTCTGCCTTGCTGATTTTGTGCAGTTTGGATGTAGTCTTAGTAATTCTTATTCAATTTTATAGAATTTTTAAGTGATGCCCCCTCTCCTTCCTCTTGGGGAAGGTGGTGAGGAAATACTTCTCAGACTACTGATAATGTTCTATTTCTAAAATTATCATTTGAAGAGTGTAGAAAAGTAATGCTCGGAATTTTTAAGTGATGCCCCCTCTCCTTCCCCTTGGGGAGGGTGGTGAGGAAATACTTCTCAAACTACTGCTAATGTTCCGTTTCTAAAATTATCATTTGAAGAGTGTAGAAAAGTAATGCTCATATTTCTGGATTAAAAATTTGAATAATTAATAACTGAAATAACTACCTTATGAGAGTCATGGCAAATGAATGAAAAGAAGTCTCAACTGACCTCACCGTGGAATCCTTCACCTTCTTGGTTATTTAAAAGTGATCAAGGGAACGTACCTCTAATCATCTGAGGGAGTACTGCTGCTAATACAAAGTTACACAGACATGTGCTAGGTCTCTGAGCGATGACACTGATTTTTTTTTTGTCATCTAGAAAACAAGAAAAGGGCTTTTCCCAGTCCTTTTGGTGTGTGGTGGTGATGTCTGTGATTAGGGGCAGGTTTTGCTGCTGTTTCGTGGACGGTAATGTTTTTGTGTAATGTTCATTTCAGATGTAGGATTTGCTCATCCAGAGAGATGAGGGAGATTTCTCCTAATGTGACTGTTTATGTGCTTAGTGTCAGTGTTCTGCATCTACTGGGGGAATAGATATTCCTTGTTAAACTCTGAGTAACTTTGAATTCAGATGTTTCGTTAATTTGTTAATTCAGATGTTATTTCGTTGCTGTGTGTCTATTCCCAAACGCAGACTTAAGATACCTGAAAGAAAAGGTAATTTGGCATTTTCAAGGGCATTAAACTGCTAGTCCTGGAAACTGTGAAACTGGATACCTACAAAACAGGTACTGCATGGGGTGTGGAAGTGTAATCTTATCCCACGCCGCCGTGGAGTCTGTGCCTCAGGCTGGATCCGGAGTGACAGCTTGGTCTTGGGCTTCCCACCACCTTTTAAACCAGTAAAATGGCCTGGGATGGTGGTTCTGACCTCCAGGTTGGTTCACCAAGTGAGCAGCTGCTAAAGGCTGGTGAACGGGCTCGCCAAAACCAAGGGCTGGAGGTTTTCATCACGGTTTGTAGCATTATCTTGCCCATCTGCATTTCAGGCAAAGTGAGGGGAAGGAGTGGGTGGAAGGAAGGAAAGGTGCTGGTTGTGTAAAGGGGCAGGGCTGAGAACCTGGACAAGGTGGTTTGTCATCCTGCGCCTTCCAGTGAGTTCTGCCAATGTTTCTTTATGCTTCCTCTTTCCTTCTGTTAGCCAAGGCCAGAGGAAGAGGGATCCAAAAGTTTCTGTGATCTTTCTGGAAATTTATTTAAAACCAACTTTCAAAGTATCTGGGAGGTACATTCTTAAAAAAAAAAAAACAACAAACCTATATTCACTACCTAGATGATCTGAAAGGTCCCTTCCAACCTAGGCAATTCTTTGATCCTGGAATTCCCATCCCTGGAAGTGTTCAAGGCCAGGCTGGATGGGGCTTGGAGCAACCTGGTCTGGTGGGAGGTGTCCCTGCCCAGGGCAGGGGGTTGGAAGTGGATGATCTTTAAGGTTCCCTCCAACTCTAACCATTCTGTGATTCTAATTTGCAGCTGTTGGGGATGCAGAATGAAGTTGTGGGTTGTGGTTTGTTTTTTTTTAAGGAAGCTACTATAAAGCTGTCTCCTTTGTAGGTACATACTCCATAGGTGCTGGTCAGCATGTAACAGCTTGTTTGTAATAAAGACAAAGAAATCCTAGCATGAAGTACTTTATTTGCAGTAAAGCAAAGAGAATGTGCTGGAAGTCTGAGGGATGGCAGGGAATATGCCTGCAGACCAGTGGAGAAAATCTGATTTGTTCAGTCCCTCTGGCTTCCAGAGGGAAAGTCCCAGGTACGAGGTCTTGGTTGGTGTTGGAACACAGTCCCTTCATCAAGGTGTGTGCTGGGATTGCTGGGTAAAAATCATCTTACACTTCTAATTTGGCTCCATGTTCATATATTTTGTCAACTTTTTATTATTTTTTTTTTTTCCCTGGGTGGGGTGGGGAAGCAGCCCATGATCTATTCATGTGCCCAGGGAGTGTACTTGACAATGAGTACGTGGATGGCAAAAGTCCAAAAAAAAAAAAAAAAGTACAAGGCTGATAGTCTCTTTAGATATTTGTTAAAAGGAATTCAGGTGAACTTGGCATGTGAACTGAGGATTATCCCAATGAGGGAAAAGATTGAATTTTGCAGAGTAACTTTCATAAGTAAACAGGGTTATTTCAAGTGAGATATAACCGATAAGGTAGTATTCATCAGAGCCGGGTGCGGTATTTGGTTACCGTTCCTGCAGGACAGAATCCTTGTTGAAGTAGCAAAAAGACTGGAGTTCAATTTAATTTAGACAGTTCTCAAGAAAGCTTTCTATAATAGGAAACACCACTCGTGAAAGATTGATAGCAAGCAGTGGAGTTTCTTCCTTCTTCACTGTTACCACTGTAAAAGTAGTGGCTTCAAAAACCTTGAATGGGGAATAGGAGTCCAACTGTAGGAAAAATCCATGTAAAATGAATGTAGACTTATGGTCATTTCCTACGGGAGAGAGAGAAACCTGGAAAATGTCCCATCTGTTCTGATCCGTCTCAATATAAGAAGCCCTCAATATAAGAAGGATATAGACCTGATGGAGAGGGTCCAGAGGAGGGCCACAAGGATGATCAGGGGGATGGAGCACCTCTGCTACAAGGATAGGCAGAAGGAGCTGGGGTTGTTCAGCCTGGAGAAGAGGAGGCTCCGGGGAGACCTAATAGCAGCCTTCCAGTACCTGAAGGGTGCCTACAGGAAGGCTGGGGAGAACCTGTTTACAAAGGCCTGCAGTGACAGGACGAGGGGAAATGGCTTCAAGCTGGAGGGGAACAGATTTAGATTGGAGATTAGAAGGGAGTTCTTCACTGTGAGGGTAGTGGAGCACTGGAACAGGTTGCCCAGGGAGGTGGTTGAGGCCCCATCCCTGGAGATATTCAAGGAGAGGCTCGACGAGGCCCTGGGCAACCTGGTCTAGTTGGGGGTGTCCCTGCTGACTGCGGGGGGGTCAGACTAGATGACCCTTGGAGGTCCCTTCCGGCCTGGGAAATTCTATGATTCTATGATTCTATGATTCAATATGTCCAAGGAACTTGAAATTCTCTGAGATCTTGTTGCGTTCTTTTTTTTTTTCCTGAAAACATGCAAATAATACTCTTTCAAGGGCTTTAGACAGTAACGTGCCATGGGAATAAGATGACAGCAAGAAGAAACGGACCTCTGTGCTTTATCTGTACTGCGTTACACGTGTCTAGTGCGTACCATGTTTTTATTTTGCAGTGGAAAAAGGAGGCAATAGCCCGAGCATGTATTTTAAAAGAAATAAAAGAAATGTGTTGCAGTTAGAACCCCTGGTGATTTTGTGATTGTGGTGTTGCCAGGAGTCTCGGTGCTTTTGCTGCTGTTTGCGAGCTTGCTCAGAAACTGCTTTATCCATTCAATCCTTCAAAATTGCCTTTGTATCCGGGTACGTAGAAGTCTGGAGTTATATTTAAAGAGCAGACCTTTTGCTTGTCATATCGAACTCCAGAGAAATTAATGAGTGCTGGCCTAGAGTGTCACTTCTGGCCATGGGCAAGTGATGATGGAACTCGACTCGTTACTGGGCTGAGCTGAATTGGTGGGAGTACATCATTTTTCTTCCTGCACAAACTCAAACATCTACATTCTTTGCTTACTCAGCTACCCAAGGATTACTTGTGCTGTTTTTCCCCCCTGCTTCTTTAAATTCAGTCTGTACATTACCAATGGAAAACTCGTTTTTCTGGTATTTCAGAATTAAGAGTTATAAATGAAAGCATCTCAAAAGAGTTTTGTGTTACTATTAGAAGTCTCTTCAGACCTGATTTGTGGTTTTTTAAGTCACGTTAAGAAATTATTTAACCCAGTCTACCCAACCTCAGGCCATGACAGCGAAGCGCCAGGAGAACAAATGCCACAATGATTGATGCAATTTGCTCTGTTTTAATGAACTACCTTCACTCACTGAAGGTGCATCTCAGAGTGCACTGTTTTTGCAGCCAAGCACTGCTCAAAAGTCATATGTATGAGTTTCACCTGCGTTGAGTTGAAGCATGGCATGAATAGATGCTGATGTCTGTGGGTCAAATCCGTGCAATGAAGGTGAGGGAGGCTATGGGCAATGCTTAATAAGCAAATAAAAATGCAGATGAAACATCAGAAATGAAATGAGGGTGTATTCTAAAACTCACACTTTCCTATTTTATTGTTTGAGGAAAAGTATTTTTCAGAGGAGTGGAATCACGTTTACCAGATTCTACACAAAACTCCCATCTCATTGATTTATAGGTTTGACTATGACAGCTGTTGAAAATCCAAGTTGTCCCAAACCCCATCATAGTTATCCATATGTATCCATATCCATATGTATCCATATACATCCATAGATGTAGTGTAACTGCTCAGTCAGGCTCAAGGTAGGGATGAGTAGGGATAACATGCAGGCTGTTTATATTTTCTTTTTTATACCAGGAGTTTCAGAGGAGAAGCTTGAAATTCAACAAGGGCAAGTGCACAGTGCTGTGATTGGGGAGCAATAACCCCCTGCACCAGTACAGGTTGGGGGCTCGCCTTCTAGAGAGCAGCTCTGAAGAAAAACACCTGGGAGTCCTCGTGGATAACAGGATGACCATGAGCCAGCAATGTGCCCTTGTGGCCAAGAAGGCCAATGGTATCCTGGGGTGCATCAGGAAGAGTGTGACCAGTGGGTTGAGGGAGGTCATCCTGCCCCTCTGCTCTGCCCTGGTGAGGCCCCATCTGGAGCAGTGTGTCCAGTTGTGGGCTCCCCAGTTCAAGAAGGACAGGGAACTGCTGGAGAGGGTACAGCAGAGGGCTACAAAGATGATCAGCGGCCTGGAGCATCTCTCTGATGAGGAAAGGCTGAGGAACTTGGGTCTTTCTAGTCTGGAGAAGAGAAGGCTGAGGGGGGATCTGATCAATGCCTATAAATACTGAAAGGGTGGGTGTCAGGAGGATGGGACCAGTCCTATTTCAGTGGTGCCCAGGGACAGGACAAGAGGGAATGGGCACAAACTTGTACATAAGAAGTTCCATCTCAACATGAGGAGGAACTTCTTTCCTGTGAGGGTGGCAGAGGGTGGAAGAGGCTGCCCAGAGAGTTGGTGGAGTCTCCATGTCTGAAGATGTTCAAAACCCACCTGGACATGTTCCTGTGCAACCTTCTGTGTGTGATCCAGTTTTGGCAGGGGGGTTGGACTAGATGATCTCCAGAGGTCCCTTCCAACCTCATATCATTCTGTGATTCTGTGATGTTAGCTTCACTTTCTCCTTTAAATGATTAACTTGCTGATAATGGCTAGAATAAACAAAGTTCCAGTAAGCAGGTCACTGCAGCTTAACCTGGATGCAGGTTTCTCCAGAAAGTAGAATTTATGTCCCTGTAGAGGGGTTTGGGGCAGGTGATGGACACAGACCGTAGCTGCCCTGGGCATGTGTTTGTGCTGGGGAACTGTTGAATTGCTTTGAACTAGAATAATACCTTCTGATGGTACAAGATTCTCTCAGTCTACTTGTTTGCCAGATTAAAAATCCATTGAAGTTTTTGTTCCCTTATATTAACGCTGGGCAAATAGATTATCTTCTGGTTGTTTCAGATCTGTTGAAGCCTAGTTTTGCTCTTTAGCTTTGTAGAGGGAACACAGTTTGTCTCAGGGATTAGCTATGCTTCGGTAGGGTTGAGTTTGTGTCAAATTTATGGAATTTATCTGTGCAGATGTTCAACAAGAGGAAACTGGGTTTGGAATCTAGAGTTTGAGCAAACCAAGCTCAGGTACATCCTGAAGCTGGTGGGAAGCAAAACATGGGAATTAGTAGAGATTCTAAATCATGGAAATCTTCCAGTTGATGTCCTTCACTTATGAATTA
>NW_015091041.1:0-32552 GCF_001431845.1 Calidris pugnax | reverse complement strand
ACAAACTTTCAAAATATTTGGGGGGTCCATTTTTAAAAAAAAAAAAAAAAAAAAAAAACCCAACAAACCTATATATTCACTACCTAGATGATCTGAAAGGTCCCTTCCAACCTAGGCAATTCTTTGATCCTGGAATTCCCATCCCTGGAAGTGTTCAAGGCCAGGCTGGATGGGGCTTGGAGCAACCTGGTCTGGTGGGAGGTGTCCCTGCCCAGGGCAGGGGGTTGGAAGTGGATGATCTTTAAGGTTCCCTCCAACTCTAACCATTCTGTGATTCTAATTTGCAGCTGTTGGGGATGCAGAATGAAGTTGTGGGTTGTGGTTTGTTTTTTTTTAAGGAAGCTACTATAAAGCTGTCTCCTTTGTAGGTACATACTCCATAGGTGCTGGTCAGCATGTAACAGCTTGTTTGTAATAAAGACAAAGAAATCCTAGCATGAAGTACTTTATTTGCAGTAAAGCAAAGAGAATGTGCTGGAAGTCTGAGGGATGGCAGGGAATATGCCTGCAGACCAGTGGAGAAAATCTGATTTGTTCAGTCCCTCTGGCTTCCAGAGGGAAAGTCCCAGGTACGAGGTCTTGGTTGGTGTTGGAACACAGTCCCTTCATCAAGGTGTGTGCTGGGATTGCTGGGTAAAAATCATCTTACACTTCTAATTTGGCTCCATGTTCATATATTTTGTCAACTTTTTATTATTTTTTTTTTCCCTGGGTGGGGTGGGGAAGCAGCCCATGATCTATTCATGTGCCCAGGGAGTGTACTTGACAATGAGTACGTGGATGGCAAAAGTCCAAAAAAAAAAAAAAAAGTACAAGGCTGATAGTCTCTTTAGATATTTGTTAAAAGGAATTCAGGTGAACTTGGCATGTGAACTGAGGATTATCCCAATGAGGGAAAAGATTGAATTTTGCAGAGTAACTTTCATAAGTAAACAGGGTTATTTCAAGTGAGATATAACCGATAAGGTAGTATTCATCAGAGCCGGGTGCGGTATTTGGTTACCGTTCCTGCAGGACAGAATCCTTGTTGAAGTAGCAAAAAGACTGGAGTTCAATTTAATTTAGACAGTTCTCAAGAAAGCTTTCTATAATAGGAAACACCACTCGTGAAAGAAGCAGTGGAGTTTCTTCCTTATTCCCTGTTAGCGGTGGCTTTAAAAACCTTGAATTGGGAATATGATTCCAACTGTAGGAAAAATCCATGTAAAATGAATGTAGACTTATGGTCATTTCCTACAGGAGAGAGAGAAACCTGGAAAGTGGTACATCTGTTCTGATCCAACAAATGAATGTAGACTTATGGTCATTTCCTACGGGAGAGAGAGAAACCTGGAAAATGTCCCATCTGTTCTGATCCGTCTCAATATAATGTCCAAGGAACTTGAAATTCTCTGAGATCCTGTTGCATTCTTTTTTTCCCTAAAAATATGCAAATAATACTCTTTCAAGGGCTTTAGACAGTAACGTGCCATGGGAATAAGATGACAGCAAGAAGAAACGGACCTCTGTGCTTTATCTGTACTGCGTTACATGTGTCTGGTGCATACCATGTTTTTATTTTGCAGTGGAAAAAGGAGGCAATAGCCGAGCACGTATTTTAAAAGAAATAAAAGAAATGTGTTGCAGTTAGAACCCCTGGTGATTTTGTGATTGTGGTGTTGCCAGGAGTCTCGGTGCTTTTGCTGCTGTTTGCGAGCTTGCTCAGAAACTGCTTTATCCATTCAATCCTTCAAAATTGCCTTTGTATCCGGGTACGTAGAAGTCTGGAGTTATATTTAAAGAGCAGACCTTTTGCTTGTCATATCGAACTCCAGGGTCAGACTAGATGACCCTTGGAGGTCCCTTCCGGCCTGGGAAATTCTATGATTCTATGATTCTATGATTCAATATGTCCAAGGAACTTGAAATTCTCTGAGATCTTGTTGCGTTCTTTTTTTTTTTCCTGAAAACATGCAAATAATACTCTTTCAAGGGCTTTAGACAGTAACGTGCCATGGGAATAAGATGACAGCAAGAAGAAACGGACCTCTGTGCTTTATCTGTACTGCGTTACACGTGTCTAGTGCGTACCATGTTTTTATTTTGCAGTGGAAAAAGGAGGCAATAGCCGAGCACGTATTTTAAAAGAAATAAAAGAAATGTGTTGCAGTTAGAACCCCTGGTGATTTTGTGATTGTGGTGTTGCCAGGTGTCTCGGCGAGCTTGCTCAGAAACTGTTTTATCCATTCAATCCTTCAAAATTGCCTTTGTATCCGGGTACGTAGAAGTCTGGAGTTATATTTAAAGAGCAGACCTTTTGCTTGTCATATCGAACTCCAGAGAAATTAATGAGCGCTGGCCTAGAGTGTCACTTCTGGCCACGGGCAAGTGATGATGGAACTCGACTCGTTACTGGGCTGAGCTGAATTAGTGGGAGTACATCATTTTTCTTCCTGCACAAACTCAAACATCTACATTCTTTGCTTACTCAGCTACCCAAGGATTACTTGTGCTGTTTTTCCCCCCTGCTTCTTTAAATTCAGTCTGTACATTACCAATGGAAAACTCGTTTTTCTGGTATTTCAGAATTAAGAGTTATAAATGAAAGCATCTCAAAAGAGTTTTGTGTTACTATTAGAAGTCTCTTCAGACCTGATTTGTGGTTTTTTAAGTCACGTTAAGAAATTATTTAACCCAGTCTACCCAACCTCAGGCCATGACAGCGAAGCGCCAGGAGAACAAATGCCACAATGATTGATGCAATTTGCTCTGTTTTAATGAACTACCTTCACTCACTGAAGGTGCATCTCAGAGTGCACTGTTTTTGCAGCCAAGCACTGCTCAAAAGTCATATGTATGAGTTTCACCTGCGTTGAGTTGAAGCATGGCATGAATAGATGCTGATGTCTGTGGGTCAAATCCGTGCAATGAAGGTGAGGGAGGCTATGGGCAATGCTTAATAAGCAAATAAAAATGCAGATGAAACATCAGAATGAAGTGAAATGAGGGTGTATTCTAAAACTCACACTTTCCTATTTTATTGTTTGAGGAAAAGTATTTTTCAGAGGAGTGGAATCACGTTTACCAGATTCTACACAAAACTCCCATCTCATTGATTTATAGGTTTGACTATGACAGCTGTTGAAAATCCAAGTTGTCCCAAACCCCATCATAGTTATCCATATGTATCCATATCCATATGTATCCATATACATCCATAGATGTAGTGTAACTGCTCAGTTAGGCTCAAGGTAGGGATGAGTAGGGATAACATGCAGGCTGTTTATATTTTCTTTTTTATACCAGGAGTTTCAGAGGAGAAGCTTGAAATTCAACAAGGGCAAGTGCACAGTGCTGTGATTGGGGAGCAATAACCCCCTGCACCAGTACAGGTTGGGGGCTCGCCTTCTAGAGAGCAGCTCTGAAGAAAAACACCTGGGAGTCCTCGTGGATAACAGGATGACCATGAGCCAGCAATGTGCCCTTGTGGCCAAGAAGGCCAATGGTATCCTGGGGTGCATCAGGAAGAGTGTGACCAGTGGGTTGAGGGAGGTCATCCTGCCCCTCTGCTCTGCCCTGGTGAGGCCCCATCTGGAGCAGTGTGTCCAGTTGTGGGCTCCCCAGTTCAAGAAGGACAGGGAACTGCTGGAGAGGGTACAGCAGAGGGCTACAAAGATGATCAGCGGCCTGGAGCATCTCTCTGATGAGGAAAGGCTGAGGAACTTGGGTCTTTCTAGTCTGGAGAAGAGAAGGCTGAGGGGGGATCTGATCAATGCCTATAAATACTGAAAGGGTGGGTGTCAGGAGGATGGGACCAGTCCTATTTCAGTGGTGCCCAGGGACAGGACAAGAGGGAATGGGCACAAACTTGTACATAAGAAGTTCCATCTCAACATGAGGAGGAACTTCTTTCCTGTGAGGGTGGCAGAGGGTGGAAGAGGCTGCCCAGAGAGTTGGTGGAGTCTCCATGTCTGAAGATGTTCAAAACCCACCTGGACATGTTCCTGTGCAACCTTCTGTGTGTGATCCAGTTTTGGCAGGGGGGTTGGACTAGATGATCTCCAGAGGTCCCTTCCAACCTCATATCATTCTGTGATTCTGTGATGTTAGCTTCACTTTCTCCTTTAAATGATTAACTTGCTGATAATGGCTAGAATAAACAAAGTTCCAGTAAGCAGGTCACTGCAGCTTAACCTGGATGCAGGTTTCTCCAGAAAGTAGAATTTATGTCCCTGTAGAGGGGTTTGGGGCAGGTGATGGACACAGACCGTAGCTGCCCTGGGCATGTGTTTGTGCTGGGGAACTGTTGAATTGCTTTGAACTAGAATAATACCTTCTGATGGTACAAGATTCTCTCAGTCTACTTGTTTGCCAGATTAAAAATCCATTGAAGTTTTTGTTCCCTTATATTAACGCTGGGCAAATAGATTATCTTCTGGTTGTTTCAGATCTGTTGAAGCCTAGTTTTGCTCTTTAGCTTTGTAGAGGGCACACAGTTTTTCTCAGGGATTAGCTATGCTTTGGTAGGTTTGAGTTTGTGTCAAATTTATGGAATTTATCTGTGCAGATGTTCAACAAGAGGAAACTGGGTTTGGAATCTAGAGTTTGAGCAAACCAAGCTCAGGTACATCCTGAAGCTGGTGGGAAGCAAAACATGGGAATTAGTAGAGATTCTAAATCATGGAAATCTTCCAGTTGATGTCCTTCACTTATGAATTAAAATTCAATTAGCTGAAGCACTCTTCCTTTTCTGGTAGCCTGTTCAGCTGGCTTCAGGGAAAGCAGGAGTTTTCTTTCAGAAGTCATAGTTGTGGGTTTACAATTGGTCCTTAATCTCAGTAAGTGGTTTTCAGTAGTGTGTGTTGGAGGCCAGATTTACTGTCAACTTGGAAGAGGAAGCAGAGTCAGTTTGCTCAGGAGCTAAGAGTTACCCAAAAACCTCAGCAACCCAGGAGAAATACTCAACATACTGGAAGACCCAGAAGGGACTCAATGGACTGACAGAATGAATTTGTTTGGTCACTGGCCACCTGCTCTTCAGTCTTTATTTCTCTTGTTTACTATCGCTGCATTCTGAACCTCCAATCATACCTGCTAATTGGCTTAGTACTGCACGTGGATGTTGATTTTTTTTCAAAGTCAACTTTTATCTGGGTCTTCCTCTTACATCTGAAACAGATGTAGGAGCATCTGTCCTTCCACAAGGAGGGCATGACTGCTCACAGAACTCTTCTGTGATCTGCTGCTGGTTATTTTTCATTGGTATTGGAGGGTTGTGGAATGAGGCTGGTGCCACTTCACATCCCTGCAGTCAGGAAACGCTTGGGCTGGTGGAGTTTTGTCTTGAGAAGAACCTTGCTGCAGCCTAGTGCCATAGCCACCTCCTACTGCGTGGTGTGCTGTGCTAGAAGTGGTCTCACTCTCCTTATCAGGAACGGAGATGCCTCCTGAAGGATCTGAGTATGGTGGGTGACACATAAAACATCAGGGAGAATTTTTATTGTCTGTGTGCTCGGGGACAATGAGGAAAAGGAGCAAGGAAAATAACATTTCATAATAACATATTCAAAAATAACATTTCATAGAATGCTTTGAGTTGGAAGGGACCTTAAAGATGATCAAGTTTCAACCCCTGATCCCGATCCCTGCAGGATGCTTGAATTCTAACTTAATTGATGGGAATATGATCAGAGTGCTGATGTCTTGGGCAGAGACAGTCTGACTAGTTGAAAGTCTAGTGAGAGGTCCTGGACCTAAAATCTCAGCATCCTTAACCATCCTGTTAAGTGAGCTGAAGAGGGTTGGGGTTTTCCATTCGTGAATTCCGAATGTTGTTCAGCTTCATTTTAAACTCCCTCATAGGCAAAGTTTATTATAGAATTGCTGACAGAACTTGCTTCACACGGCTATGTCTGAGTGTACAAAGCTCTCCTGTTTCTCAATTCTGCTTCAGAGAGCTTTGCAGAAAGCTCTTTTGGAAATGCAGGTTTATCCAGTTACCCGCCCTTGACGTGAGAAATCGTCCTTTCACTCGGCCAAGTCGAGCTTTGGTTTTTTTCCTTTTTCACAGTTTCCTCATTGCTGACTAATGCACCGATGAGCACCGCAATACGAAAATTTTGGCTTCTGTGCCAAGACACCATGAATGAGATGAAATGTGTCTGAGCTGGTTTTGAGGACCCAGAGGTGTTACCTTGGTGGAGTTCGCACTTGTTTATGCTTCTGAGTGCAGCAGTGGCAGGATGGTGACAGACTGCTGAACCTTCTTGCCCATCATTCTTTCTTAATTCTAATCACAGAATGATATGGGGTTGGAAGGGATCTCTGGAAATCATATAGTCCAACCACCTGCCAGAGCATGATCACCCAGAGGAGGTTGCACAGGAACGTGTCCAGGCGGGTTTGGAATGTCTCCAGAGACGGAGACTCCACCACCTCTCTGGGCAGCCTCTTCCAGGGCTCTGCCACCCCCAGAGTGCAGAAGTTCCTTCTCATGTTGAGATGGAACATCCTGTGTTTGAGTTTGTGCCCATTACCTCTTGTCCTGTCCCTGGGCACCACTGAAATAGGACTGGTCCCATCCTCCTGACACCCACCCTTGAAGTATCTGTAGGTGTTGATCAGGTCCCCCCTCAGTCTTCTCAAGACTAAAAAGACCCAAGTCCCTTAGCCTTTCCTCATCAGAGAGATGTTCTAGTTCCTTCATCATCTTCGTAGCCCTTTTCTGTACCTTCTGCAGCAGTTCCCTGTCCTTCTTGAGCTGGGGAGCCAAGAACTGGGCACAGTGCTCCAGATGGAGCCTCACCAGGGCAGAGTAGACGGGCAGGACGACCTCCCTTGACCTGCTGGTCACACTCTTTCACTGAATTTCACTGAATTTTAGAGTTGGAAGGGACCATAGAGATCATCTAGTCCAACTCCCCTGCTGAAGCAGGATTGCCTAGAGCTAGAGCATGTTACTCAGGATTGCATCCAGGCGGGTCTTGAAAATCTCCAAGGAAGGGGACTCCACCCCCTCCCTGGGCAGCCTGTTCCAGGGCTCTGTCACCCTCACTGTGAAGAAGTTTCTCCTCATATTTGAGTGGAACCTCTTATGTTCCAACTTGTGCCCGTTGCCCCTCGTCCTCTCACTGGGAACCACTGAAAAGAGTCTGGCTCCCTCCTCCTTCAACCCTCCCTTGAGATGCTTGTAGGCATTGATAAGGTCTCCCCTCAGCCTTCTCTTCTCCAGACTAAAGAGTCCCAGCTGCAGCCATCAGGAAGAATGGTTAATGGTTATTTCAGTGAAGAATAATGCTCATTTCAATGAGGAATGTGCATCCCATCGTGGACATGCAGTCCATACACCCTCTGGGCAGTGCTCCTTTCTCCTTTTGTCTGTGTTCCCTTTCACTAGAAAAACCAAACCGTGTTTCCCTCACTCTCTTCTTCCCTGCAGCAAAGGAAGAAGTAGCGTGTATTTAAAAACAAAACCACAAACAAACCCCAAAATAACCTTCTCCAGTCGTCTGGCTGTGTTAAACTGCTGTGTTTAGTTGCAGTCAGGACTGCAAAGTGAGAGGGCAAAGGGGTAAAGGAAAAGCAGATGGGAACTGCCATCTGCAGAGCAGAAAAGGGCAGCAACAACCAGCTGCTGAGCGAGGTATTGGCAATAAAACCAGGCTGCGGACCCAGCAGCTTGTGCTTGTCTTCCTGCCTGGCTTATCAGCCTTTTGGTGTGTTCTTACACTTCCAATCTGTCTTTCCTGAAATACTCCAGAATGTATTTATTTACTTTTGTGCCAGGGTTTCTCTTCACCAAGTTATTCTGGAGTTGAAGGAACACAAGTGTCAGCGGGGAGTTTCTCTGAGCCTCCCTGCCCCTGTGAGTTACCTGGAGTGCTGGGCTAACCCACGTCTCAGATGCTTGGTGTCACTAAAGGTTGTATGCAGAAGAGCTTGGTTTTTCACTGTAAAATGTTTAAAATAAATCAAATCACTAACACGCAGAGCACAGGAAAGCAGTAGAGTGAAAACTGTGTTGCTCAGATGATGGTGATGCTTATGGATGCCTCCTTTTTCTGTTAGACTTCTGTTTAATCGCTGTCCTTATGGATTGCACTCCATTGTGGCATCTGGGTGATGAGCAACGCTCCAGTGCTGACATATTTCAAGGGGACAGTGTGACAGTTTGGTCTTCCTCTCCTGAGAAATGAAGCCAACGTCTCCATGATCACAGCGTGTTGGAGCTCTCAATGGGCTCCTCACCCCCGAGGTTTCCGGAGGCGATTTATGTTCATCTTAACTCTGCAAACAGGAGTTCGGTGTGTTTTGCTGCTTGTAGCAGTTCCCTTTAACACTCAGTGAAGATTTATCTTAAATTCTGAGAAAGTGCCATTCTTTGGTTTTTCTCTTTACACTCCAGGCTTCGATGATGGAGTTTTCTTTAGCTTGTCCTAGGATTTCTTTTCAAAAAGAACTAGATAATTGCCAGCAGCAAGCTCTTACCACTAAGCCAGTCCCAGATGGTGAAGCTGTAGCTCTTTGTCATAAATCAAGGCAAGATGGGTCTGCTGACAAAATGTGGAAGTTTGTAGGCCAGTTTTTAGTGGAGTTCTCGGGCAGAGGTACTTTAAGATGTCTTTGACTCATTTTGCTTGGTTTGGTGTTGTAAGTATGGGGAACAATATGGCCTTGTTAGCTTGACCTTTAAGGGGTTTGTGTTAGTGGGAAAGACTATGCTCATCTGTTTGTTACCTTTCCCTCTTCTTTGTCCTTGTGGTGGCTCCTGGGTGTGTTGTCAGTCACATAATCAGAATGGTTTGGGTTGGAAGGGACCTTAAAGATCATCCAGTTCCAACCCCCTGCCCTGGGCAGGGACACCTCCCACCAGACCAGGTTGCTCCAAGCCCCATCCAGCCTGGCCTTGAACCCCTCCAGGGATGGGGCAGCCACAGCTTCTTTGGGCAACCTCTTCCAATGTCCTTCCCTATTCTCAACCACTTCTCTGCCACAGAATATCCAACCCAACCTGCTCACTTTGGACTGAAGTAGCTTGAAATTGGGAGGCCAGGAGTCACGAGTCAAAAGATAAAACCATATAAACTACAGAGGCACGTTCCTCACTTGAGGAAGGCTTGGGTTTTAGTTTTAAAGCAACTGTCTTCCCAGACCACTTATTGGAAAACCAGTTATTGATTAACAGTACTTCTGAGACCGGTGTTGCAGGGACTGCCTTCTCACGTAAAAATTCTTGTGACTTAGAGAATAAGTGGTGATAAATATCATGTCTAGTAACATTTACAGGAACAATCTCTGTTTCTCTCTCTGGGGAGGGGAAGCTTGGTTTTGCAGGACATCCTGACAATAGTGACTATAACGAGGGCTTTCCCGTCTGACTCAGGTATTTCAGGCTGCCTAGGGATTATTGAACTACTCAGTGGAAAAAACAGCCCATCAGTGAGACTCTTAATTACTTGTGACTGAGCAACAGCTCATCTACTTCCCATTGTCTGCACAGCATTTTCTTCATCCCAAGCAAGTAGGCTACTACCCTTCACACACATATTATAATAGAGGGGGATTACAAGGCATCAGTGACAAATATTCTAGTACTTGAAATCTGATTATTTGAGAAAGAAAAGAGGTAAGTATTGCTAAGGCATTCCCCCACTCCCAAAGTAGGAACACTTATCTGTGGGAGAAATGGGGGTCTCTTGTTTTTTATTTTTTTTAAAGGGCCATTGTCTCTAAAAAAAATACAGATGTCAGCAGATGACTGATGCCAGCTGGAGTGTGGGAAGAGGTTACGCTATAGATTGCATCACAGGCTTTGGCAGAGTGAAACACAAAGCTTGCAGGCGTGATTCTAGATCCTGTTCTCACTCTGTTAAGTCAAGTACGATTCTAGATCCTGTTCTCACTCTGTTAAGTATTTTCCTTCTAAGAGTATGGGGAAAACCCCTGCAGAGTGTGGCCTGCAGTAGTTAACTCTACTAATAGGTTAACGTTGAATTTTGGGACATCTTTCCTTTCACAGCTGGATGGCCTCAAGTTACGCCAGGGGAGGTTCAGGCTGGATATTAGGAAAAATTTTTTCACTGAAAGGGTTATCAGCCATTGGAATGGGCTGCCCAGGGAGGTGGTTGAGGCACCATCCCTGGAGGTGTTCAGAAGACGGGTTGATGTAGTGCTGGGAGGTATGGTTTAGTGATGGTGATGCTTCTTGTTTGTTGTGTGGGTGTCTGTTTTTGTCAGTTAGGTTGACAGTTGGACAAGATGATCTTTGAGGTCCCTTCCAACCTAGAAGATTCTGTGATTCTGTGAAAGACATCCCATGCTCTCAGTTGGAGCCCATCTATTAAAGGACTCAAGTACTTCAATTTACCAGCACTGGAAAGCAAGACTTCATTTGCACTCCTTTGCCATACTCTTTAAAACCTCTTCCAAAAGTCTCTTAATAAAGCCCTCTATAATATGAGTAGAAACTGAGAATTTAAAAAGTATATGAGGAAAAATAAAACAAGACTTACTGACCTTAAATTATTTCAGATATTGCGTGGGATCGTTGCAACTGAATGTCTTGCTCTTTGCAGAGCTGCAGATGTTTTGCCCTGCTGTAATCCTGTCCCAGGCAGTTATAACCCAAAGGTAGCACGGAGCTAAGTCTGCCATAAGCAGAGGTGTCGTGTGTGGGGAATGTTAAAGAAGTCTGGTTGGCAACAAGATGCATGATGAGACTTGTGCAAAACCATTAAAAAGGCTGGCCCGACTTTGTCCCTGTTGTAATTCTTCCAAAGCAGAGTAAATGAAAAAAAAGTAGTGAATTTGACCTCCTGTTTTCAGGCTTTCCAGCACTTAGATTTTTTTTTTCTCTTGGTAATGGACTGAAAGCACTTACTGCCCTGTTCTGCATCTCTCTGCCTTTATTGAACTGAACCGCGTTTTGCAAGTAAACCATTAGTGTTCTAATTCTTGCTTGAAAGAAATAACTGTATGGTATTGATTTCAAAGAATGAGAGAGCTGCCAAGCACAGGTATAGCTGTGGTACCTGCAGCTGCCTTGAAGAAATTGCTGCGAGTTTCTCCTCAGCCTTTGAATCCCAGATCTGTTTATCTTCTGAATTAATGATGGGTCTGTATATGCTGCTGTCATATTCTCAAAATAGTAGAACTTCAAAAAGTGTTACCATTTTGCACTGGAGTCATTATTTTAAAAAAAAAAAAATCATTTATTGGGAAGTGGGGAAATTTAATGCCATTAGGCAACCTGCAGAAAGGGAGTTCGGAGCAGGGAGCTTCTAAAATGGTGTGAAAGATCCTTGCCCTGGGTCAGGGCTGGAGCAGGCGATGCTGCTCCTGCACAGCCTGGTATTATTGGGTTGAAAAACAAAGGACTTCAGTGCTATATTCTGGAAATCTTGTTTTTTTTTATGCTTCATGTGTCCTTGTTGAAATGGTTACTGGGCTTCCCGGAAGATTGCACTGTCTGCTGACTTGGAGTAAGGCCTCTCGGGGTGCATTTTAGCTCTTCTGACTTGTCTTGTGCTTCAGAGTTTCCCGAAGATCAAAGATGCTTTTACAGGAACCAGAGAGACACCCTGCTGGACCAGGCCCAGGTTCCTTGGGTTTGTTCTTGTGCTGTTGGCAGTAAAGGTCTGGATTGTTTCGCAGCCGTACTATCGATCGGCTGCGCTGCTCAATGAGGAACTGTGAATGTCATCGAGCACGTATAGAGTCAGCACTTTCACCCAAGAGCTAGAAATGATGCTGTACTGATGGAGTTAACCTGTGCCTTAGAGGTGGCATCACAAAAAACCCTTTAATTGGCACACTCAATCCTTTCATGTGTAGCCTCTGAAGTCTGAAGAATTTAATAGTGAACTGGTTCCAAAAGTTATTGGCTAGCTTTGGAGGCTTTTTGGGATTTGTATTTTTTTCTTTTCTCTTTTTTTTTTTTTGGTGGCAAGTACTTTAACTTGTGCTAATGAGGCTGCTGCTTTAAGACTAGGCTTTGGCTGCAGCTTAATAACTGCCCGAAATAACACTTTGGGGAGTAATGAGGTACCTACTCTGGCTACTGAATCAAATACTTAACTGCTGCGCGGTCGTTTGGGCTCTATTCACTCTTCCAGTAATTGCTGTGTTTGATAGTGCGGCTCTGTTTTCTAAATCTTCACCAAATCCCTCAGTTCGGAGCTGTTTCCCCTAAGAGTTGCCAAATACACAGCTTAGCTAAATGCAGAAGGGATTGTTCTTTTCCCCAGGATTTCGTTCGCGAAGAGAAAAGGGAATCGTTTGGAGGAAAGGTGCAATTCCTGACAGTTCTTGCAGAAAAGATGTGTAGGTGTGAAGTCACATACCCCTTGTCCTGTGGCTCCACTTCTGATGAGTCGTGCCTCCCCATCTCTCCTGTAGCCTCCTTTAGGTACTGGAAAGGACTATAAGGTCTCCCTGGAGCCTTCTCCAGGCTGAACAACCCCAACTCTCTCATCCTGTCTTCATAGGAGAGGTGCTCCACCCCTCTGATCATCTTCGTGGCCTCCTCTTGATCCTTTCCAGCAGGTCCATGTCCTTCCTGTGCTGAGGACTCCAGAGCTGGACCACGGTAACACCAGATGGGTTCCTGTGCTGAGGACTCCAGAGCTGGACCATGGTAACACCAGGTGAGGTCTCACAAGAGTGTAGTTGGAGTAGAGGGGTAGAATCCTCTCCCTTGCCCTGATGGCCACACTTCTTTTGATGCAGCCCAGCATGCAGTTGGTTTTCTGGGCTGCCTGTACACATTGTTGGCTCATGTTGAGCTTCTCATCCACCAGCACCCACAAGTCCTTCTCCTTAGAGGTGCTCTCAAAAATCCATTCTCTGCCCAGCCTGTACTTGTGCCTGGGATTGCTGTGACCCAGGTGCAGGACCCTGCACTTGGCTTGGTTGAACTTCACGAGGCTGGCATGGTGCAGGACCCTGCACTTGGCTTGGTTGGACTTCACGAGGCTGGCATGGTCCCTCTGGATGACATCCCTTCCCTCCAGCTGCCCATGCCCCACAGCTTGGTGTCATCATCAAGCTTGCTGAGGGTGGACTCAATCCATGGATGCCATCCCTTCCCTCCAGCACGTCAACCCTGCCCCACAACTTGGTGTCATCTTCAAACTTGCTGAGAGTGGACTGAATCCATCTCTCTGACAAAGATGTGATAGATACAGATGTGCTTACAGTAAGTTAATGGATAGTGTTTCAAAAGGGTACATATATTCCATGGGTACTATACGGTAGTTACACATATAACTTCTTGTGACACTGCACCAAAACATTATTTTGGAAAATGTGTGCATTTCCTCAGGAAAATGGCCCTGAACTGTTAGCTGAAGTTCATGTGTCTTTCCAGTAACAACATCCTAGTGAAACCAACTTCAGCTGTTGTAGCCTGCATTTGTAGGAGCTCCAAAATGACGGCAATAAATAAAAAATATAAGTATTTTTCTTTTCTTAACATTACTTAACTGCAGATTATGGTACTTCAAACTTTGGGATTCTGCCCCTGGTTTCATTCTTATTAATGAAGCCCGCATCCACTGCTGCTTCATGCTAACTTCTTTTGACTGAAACTTGCCTATTTTTGGTCAACAGTGGAAGCCATGGCTCCCCTGACAGCCTCCTACTGAAGAGTGTATCAGAATCATGGTCTAGGTACATAAATGTGTGGAATAACTCTCTTAATTTCTCTCCTCCTCTAGCACACTAGGTTGGAGGGTTGCAAATCTCAGACTTGAGAGAATTCCCTTGTAATCATATTATTAATCAAAATTGCTGATTTTTTTAAAAAGCATATGGATTCTATGGATATAGGCCTAACAAATAGAAATGTTTACAATTCTTTAACACTTTAGTGAAAACTTACCTGGCATCTTAAGGTTCATAACAGCATAATTGAAGCAAGTTCCTTTGCTAAAACTGTGTAATCAAACTAACAAATAGAAATGTTTACAATTCTTTAACACTTTAGTGAAAACTTACCTGGCATCTTAAGGTTCATAACAGCATAATTGAAGCAAGTTCCTTGTGTCATTATGGGTTAAAAATAAAGATTATTCTACACATTTGGGTCACGTTGTTGGGCATAGAGGGCTTTCTTCAGCATCTAATGACACTTCTCGGACCACCCGGATCACATACAGGCCTTATTACTGGGAAATGGCTCATGAGGGGTCAAAGAAAGATGTGTAGTTCTTCCTGAAATGGGAATGTAGAACACTTCTGGTACCTCTCAGCTGCCAGGCAATTTCCCTGCCCTCCTCCTTCTGGCTGTACTTTGCCCTACGCAGGTGGTTCCAGGACAACCATGGAAGTGATTAAACTTTACAGAAGGACAGAAAAGTTCTTCACGTTCTTCTTGGTTTCAAGCCATCGCGTTCAGCTGGTTTCAGCAAATGCTCTTCGGGGAGTGTTTTCAAGGTGAGGGATCTACTCTCAGAGCACCAACGCTGTTACTTAAGTGTCCTCTTTGGTGTTTATGTACTCAATTGCCCTTGAGGTTGAGGGCATCACCCTGGGCATGCAATTCTTTCCCTGCATGATGCAGGGAAAGGAGACTTTTACCAAGGCATTCAACTTTTTCTTAGGAAATAGGGTAAAGGAAGGACAGAGCTCAGGCAGTGGGCCAGGAGCAAAGCCAACAGTACGGTCAAGGAGCCCTGACTTTAGCTTGTTCTCATGCCACGGTGAATATTTACATCTTCAGGAAAAAAGTTTAGGTTGTGTTATTACTGCAATGGGTGGGAAGGATAAAAGGAAGTCACTACTTTTTCAGATTTTCAAAAGCTTTTTCTATTTGTCTACTTAAAGAATTTAATGAGGACATTGTATTTACAGTGGAAACATATGTCTTGTCAAGAGAATTTTCAGTCCCAGAAATGTGGTTGCCTCCTGGCTACCAAAAAAAGCAGCAATGAAAAACATCCACTTGTGTTTTGACATGTAAAGAAAGGGGGGGAAAAAAACTGTATAACTCTGTACATATATGATAAATAACTGGTAGGCTAATTTATTATGAAGACATTTATAGACACAAATGAAAGAGTGACACTTCCACTTGCAGTTAATTCCACAAATGTGGAATTCCAGTTCTCACCAAGGTTTGACTCAGAGGCTGGGGAACCAAGTTCCTAAATACTAAGCAATATATAGTAGCTATATGTGTGTGTATACAGCAGTATTTTCTGATTTAGTAGACTGAAATATGATGAAAACTTCACATGGACATTTTCCTACATGTACAATGTTTTAGAGATATTGTCTGTAGATTCTTTTCTACTCTCTACATGTACAATGTTTTTGAGCTATCGTCTGTAGATCTTTTTCTACTTCTTTAAAAGGAGGTGGAGTGAAAGACTTTGTTAAGACTTGGAAAAACTGTTGGGGTTCTTTGGTTTCCTGGCACTTGCATTTTTTTCCCCAGGCCCTCTCCCTCTTTGTGAAGACAGGTTAGAGCAGAAAGGCTGTTTTACATGTGTGATCCCCTGGGCATATGACCACCCTGTCAGAAATGCGGAATGACAGGAGCACCAGGTCTTGCAAGATACTTGAATTATTTCCTTTTCTTTTCAGTTCAGTGCTTTCTGGGTTTCCTGGCACTTGCATTTTTTTTCCCCAGGCCCTCTCCCTCTTTGTGAAGACAGGTTAGAGCAGAAAGGCTGTTTTACATGTGTGATCCCCTGGGCATATGACCACCCTGTCAGAAATGCGGAATGACAGGAGCACCAGGTCTTGCAAGACACTTGAATTATTTCCTTTTCTTTTTGGTTCAATGATTTCTGTGCTGAACCTTCATACAAATAGGTCTAGAAAGTTAAGCATCGAGCTATAAGAGTAGCTTCCTCACTAAATACTGTGCTGTTATCCTGTTATGCATCTGGAGCACTGGGTCCAGTTCTGGGCTCCCCAGTTCAAGAAGGACAGGGAACTGCTGCAGAGGGTACAGCAGAGGACTACAAAGGTGATGAAGGGCCTGGAGCATCTCCATTATGAGGAAAGGCTGGGGGATATGGGTCTTTCTAGTCTGGAGAAGAGAAGACTGAGGGGGGATCTGATCAATGCCTATAAATACTACAATGGAGGGTGTCAGGAGGATGGGGCCAGTCATTTTTCAGTGGTGCCCAGTGACAGGACAAAAGAGGTGATGGGCACAAACTTGAATATAAGAAGTTCCATCTCAACATGAGGAGGAACTTCTTTCCTTTGAGAGTGGCAGAGCCCTGGCAGAGGCTGCCCAGGGATGTGGAGCATTCTCTGGAGACATTCCAAACCCACCTGGACATGTTCCTGTGCAACCTGCTCTGGGTGGACCTGCTTTGGCAGGGGGTTGGACTAGATGATCTCTAGAGGTCCCTTCCAACCCTATATCATTCTGTGATTCTTTTAAGGACTGTGATGATTTAGGCTGATGTTTCACTTTAAAGGCTGATGACTGACCTTTAACATGTGGGACTCACAGATTGTCTTTGCCAAAGAGAAGTCTCAATCCCTTCTGCTCTCTGTCACATTGATCTCAGGGGGGAAAAAAAGAAGGATGTAGTCTTGAGAGATAGGAACAAGCTGGTAGTACGTGTGCTTTTTTAAATGCCAGGTGGTTCTCAGGCACTGTAAGAAGGCTGGACCCTGGGTGGAGATTGCTCTTGTTTTTGTGCTGCTCCTCTGGCTAAAGGTGATGCCGTGCCTGCCAGTGTAGGGCAATCCTCTGCTAATCTGGGGAAATCCATTTTGTCTCGGGCAGCTGATACAGGCAACGATCCCCTCCCTCACACTGAGCTTTCTTCCTCAGAGGTAACTTGGAAGGTGGCATTAGAAAGACAGACTGATGTCTTCTCCACTGCAGAGAGTTAAATGTGTTAGTTGTTGTAACACTTAGTATTTTAGTGAGAAATGTGCACTCATCATTGTTTCAGTGCATCAAAAATCTGTTGAAAGGAAATGGCTGAAGTTACAAAGATGATTCTCGGGTATCATGGAATCATAGAATGGTTTGGGTTGGAAGGGACCTCAAAGATCATACAGATCCAACCCCCTGCTATGGGCAGGGACACCTCCCACCAGACCAGGTTGCTCCAAGCCCCATCCAGCCTGGCCTTGAACCCCTCCAGGGATGGGGCAGCCACAGCTTCTCTGGGCAACCTCTTCCAGTGTCTCACCACCCTCACAGTGTCACTATATCCCACTAAATGAACTTGTTAGTTCATTTAACACCTTCTATTACTTACGGCTATTTATTTTATCACAGATAATTGTGGTTTGTGTTTGTTATTGCAGAGCTGTAACAATCATTGTCTTCGGTTCAGGATGCCCCCTTCCAACATGCTGAATGTCGTGTTGGGGTGGTGGAAAAAGGTAAATTGCACAATTAGATGAGGGATTTGAGGGGGGGGGTCTATCTGGCACACTGAGCTGTGATCAGTCTTTTATCCCTCTAAACACTTGGCACGCTGATCTTTGCTTGTTTAGCTCTTCCAGCTTATAGTATTTTAGATGATCTATAAAAACCCATCAACTGGTAGCTTTTCCTCATCTCCAAAAGAAAAGAGTAGGAAGAAACCACACTTTAAAAATAATTGAGAAATGAGTAGGGGGAACATCTATCAAAGTTTGGAACTTTACTGTTGTAAAGTCAAGTCTGTAAAATAGTGTTTTCTTTGTTTTGTTTTTTTTTTTTTTTAAAGGCATCTTTTTCTTTAATTGACCTTTTCACAGAAAACATCTACCAAGCATTTTAATACACCCTTTTTCCCCTTGAGTTTTGTGTATATACGCATGCATCCCGGCTTCCAGGTGACTCTCCCTTTTCCGCTCAGCTAAATCACCTTTATTAAAAATTAACTGGGGGGATGGCAATTCTTTTTCCTCCCTCTCTCCATCCCTGGCCTGTTAGGAAGGTTAGTGCCCGGGTACCCCTTCCTCCCGGCAGGGCTGTATCTAGGGCATCCGCAGCGGCTCAGGCACAGGGCAGCTATTTTTGGCCACGTAGCTTTTGTCTGCCAGCACAGGGGAAGGATGGCATATGCTCTGCGTGTACAGGGAAAAATGTTGTGGTTTGGTTTTAAAAAAAAAATAAAAAATAAAAAAATCAGTATTTTTGAGAGTTTTGTTTAACGTTACGACCCGTGCAAATTGAATATGCTTGATTGCGTGAGTTTTCGTTTTCCTTTTTTTTTTTTTTATATGGGTCTTTCTAGTCTGGAGAAGAGAAGACTGAGGGGGGATCTGATCAATGCCTATAAATACTACAATGGAGGGTGTCAGGAGGATGGGGCCAGTCATTTTTCAGTGGTGCCCAGTGACAGGACAAAAGAGGTGATGGGCACAAACTTGAATATAAGAAGTTCCATCTCAACATGAGGAGGAACTTCTTTCCTTTGAGAGTGGCAGAGCCCTGGCAGAGGCTGCCCAGGGATGTGGAGCATTCTCTGGAGACATTCCAAACCCACCTGGACATGTTCCTGTGCAACCTGCTCTGGGTGGACCTGCTTTGGCAGGGGGTTGGACTAGATGATCTCTAGAGGTCCCTTCCAACCCTATATCATTCTGTGATTCTTTTAAGGACTGTGATGATTTAGGCTGATGTTTCACTTTAAAGGCTGATGACTGACCTTTAACATGTGGGACTCACAGATTGTCTTTGCCAAAGAGAAGTCTCAATCCCTTCTGCTCTCTGTCACATTGATCTCAGGGGGGAAAAAAAGAAGGATGTAGTCTTGAGAGATAGGAACAAGCTGGTAGTACGTGTGCTTTTTTAAATGCCAGGTGGTTCTCAGGCACTGTAAGAAGGCTGGACCCTGGGTGGAGATTGCTCTTGTTTTTGTGCTGCTCCTCTGGCTAAAGGTGATGCCGTGCCTGCCAGTGTAGGGCAATCCTCTGCTAATCTGGGGAAATCCATTTTGTCTCGGGCAGCTGATACAGGCAACGATCCCCTCCCTCACACTGAGCTTTCTTCCTCAGAGGTAACTTGGAAGGTGGCATTAGAAAGACAGACTGATGTCTTCTCCACTGCAGAGAGTTAAATGTGTTAGTTGTTGTAACACTTAGTATTTTAGTGAGAAATGTGCACTCATCATTGTTTCAGTGCATCAAAAATCTGTTGAAAGGCTGCCAGTGTAGGGCAATCCTCTGCTAATCTGGGGAAATCCATTTTGTCTCGGGCAGCTGATACAGGCAACGATCCCCTCCCTCACACTGAGCTTTCTTCCTCAGAGGTAACTTGGAAGGTGGCATTAGAAAGACAGACTGATGTCTTCTCCACTGCAGAGAGTTAAATGTGTTAGTTGTTGTAACACTTAGTATTTTAGTGAGAAATGTGCACTCATCATTGTTTCAGTGCATCAAAAATCTGTTGAAAGGAAATGGCTGAAGTTACAAAGATGATTCTCGGGTATCATGGAATCATAGAATGGTTTGGGTTGGAAGGGACCTCAAAGATCATACAGATCCAACCCCCTGCTATGGGCAGGGACACCTCCCACCAGACCAGGTTGCTCCAAGCCCCATCCAGCCTGGCCTTGAACCCCTCCAGGGATGGGGCAGCCACAGCTTCTCTGGGCAACCTCTTCCAGTGTCTCACCACCCTCACAGTGTCACTATATCCCACTAAATGAACTTGTTAGTTCATTTAACACCTTCTATTACTTACGGCTATTTATTTTATCACAGATAATTGTGGTTTGTGTTTGTTATTGCAGAGCTGTAACAATCATTGTCTTCGGTTCAGGATGCCCCCTTCCAACATGCTGAATGTCGTGTTGGGGTGGTGGAAAAAGGTAAATTGCACAATTAGATGAGGGATTTGAGGGGGGGGGTCTATCTGGCACACTGAGCTGTGATCAGTCTTTTATCCCTCTAAACACTTGGCACGCTGATCTTTGCTTGTTTAGCTCTTCCAGCTTATAGTATTTTAGATGATCTATAAAAACCCATCAACTGGTAGCTTTTCCTCATCTCCAAAAGAAAAGAGTAGGAAGAAACCACACTTTAAAAATAATTGAGAAATGAGTAGGGGGAACATCTATCAAAGTTTGGAACTTTACTGTTGTAAAGTCAAGTCTGTAAAATAGTGTTTTCTTTGTTTTTTTTTTTTTTTTTTTTAAAGGCATCTTTTTCTTTAATTGACCTTTTCACAGAAAACATCTACCAAGCATTTTAATACACCCTTTTTCCCCTTGAGTTTTGTGTATATACGCATGCATCCCGGCTTCCAGGTGACTCTCCCTTTTCCGCTCAGCTAAATCACCTTTATTAAAAATTAACTGGGGGGATGGCAATTCTTTTTCCTCCCTCTCTCCATCCCTGGCCTGTTAGGAAGGTTAGTGCCCGGGTACCCCTTCCTCCCGGCAGGGCTGTATCTAGGGCATCCGCAGCGGCTCAGGCACAGGGCAGCTATTTTTGGCCACGTAGCTTTTGTCTGCCAGCACAGGGGAAGGATGGCATATGCTCTGCGTGTACAGGGAAAAATGTTGTGGTTTGGTTTTAAAAAAAAAATAAAAAATAAAAAAATCAGTATTTTTGAGAGTTTTGTTTAACGTTACGACCCGTGCAAATTGAATATGCTTGATTGCGTGAGTTTTCGTTTTCCTTTTTTTTTTTTTTAATGTAATTGTCTGCTCAGTGGACTGTGCATTAGGAAGTGAATTAGCAAGTTAATTTACCCTACATGTCAGTGCCGGAATAGCTTTTCCCTCCTCGGGCCCTGTGATCTGAACTGCGAGGGGAATGTGTCAGAAAACACAAACACGGCTTTTTATTTTTAGAAGCACGGTGGCGGGGGAGGCTGTTAGTTTAACCGGTGCTTTCCTTAGCTTTTAAATTCTGTTTCACAGTCAGTATCACTGTTCTGAATGAGATTTTTAATTCTGTTTTACAGCCACTACCAACGAGCTTGGGTTTGGTTTTGCTTGTGTGTTTTCCATACTCCGTGTCCCTCAGGGGGGACCACTTGCAGAGCAATTTACCTGCTCGTCATCTGAACGAGGATGCTAGAATTAATCAAAGATAATTAATCTTTAGGATTCCTAATCAAAGATAATTAATGCTTACGCTCTGTTTTGAGTCTGCAACTCAAACTATGCGGTGTTTAGCAATCTACCTCCCTAATATTCCATCTCACAATTTCCCAGGAAAAGCTCTGGAGCCTTAGTTACTGTTTCTGCCTCGGGGGCACCATGTCCCCCAGTAAAAAATTGAGCATGGTTGTGGGGCTGGAGGGGAATGTTTGCAAGGAACCAATAATTTGAATAGATGAGATGCTAAAAAGAGCTGAAAATAGAAGTATTTTCATAGATCCAAGTTGTGGGAGGTAAAGTGGGGTTCTCATATGGTTTATGGGAAGGCTCTGATGGGTCCAGATGCTCAATCCCATCCTGGCCAGAGGCTTTTCATGTCCCAGCCCAGGTTTGACAGTGGAGAGAGGACAGAGCTTTGACTTCTTTGGGCCTTTTTAAGCTCCTGTGGAGTGGGTGGGGGATGCCTTTGTGCCACACACGAGTAGGTTAGTTGCTTGGGCTTAACAAACGATCACTGTAGAACCCAGAGTGATAAAGCTCTTGGTGTTGAAATGAGAAATCTAACGATGGCACGATCTTGTTGGTGTGACAGCTCAGATCTTAATTATTTTGTAAGAAAAACTTATAATGAGGGAATTTCAGAGGAGAATTATGTTCGGGCACATTACAGAGATGTGTTTTATATCTCTATCTAGATCTTTAGTGTGCTCTAGGCATTCCTGCTTTAGCAGGGGAGTTGGACCAGATGATGTCTACAGGTCCCTTCCAACTCTGACAATTCTGTGATTCCGTGATCTCACAATGCAAAGTAAAACATGACACTGTAGCACAGGTATTTGTGAAAGTCTGGACTGAATGCCCTACTAGTTTTTTTTTTTGAAGATGGGCAAAGTAATATAGTAGTTGCTGTTAAGCTTCTAGCAACTTATTTGGCATAATATTGGGCAAAGTGTTGACTTGATGTTTGGACTCAATGATCCCAAGGGTCTTTTCCGACCTAAATGATTCTATGATTCTATGATTAATGAGACTAATGTCCTTGTTGAAAAGGCTTATTTTGTTATCAAGCAGACAGAAACACATCAAGAATTATCTGACGGCCAAGAAATGTTAAAATGCTGAATGTTATACCCAATACTAAATTCTTGGAAATACCTAAGAAAACTTTCTGCTTCTGTACACGTGCAAAAATCCTTCACTAAAACCGAGGTCCCATCTCAATTTAGTTTCTTCACCTTGAAAAGCACGTTGTTGGGTGGAGGTTTTTTTCCGTATCGTTGGAAGGGGTCGTTAGACTATTGAAGGACCATCCAAAGCAAACGTGGCATGGAGGGGGGGCTCTGTTGATGGACCACGGCCTCCCTCCCTCCCTCCTTGGCCGGGCGGTGTGTTTTGAAATGAGAAGTGGGGCAGTGTGGTAGACAGCTGCCAGCACCAATAACCGGGGGCTTGAGCTGCTTAACGGAGGCTAAGCCCAAATCTATTGACGCAGAGCACGGGGAAGTGCTTGGCAGACTTTTCCCCCCCCTGCCCTCCCTCCTCCCTCCCTTCCCCATCCTTACGTATAATCTCGTGATGCTGCGGATGTGACAAACTCCATTTTGATCAGCTGTTGGGCCAGGAATGGGGAGAACGGGTCGGGTTTGACCTCGAAAGGATATTTGGATGGCACGCGGTTGATGGTTTGGAGGCTTTCTGAAACAGCACCTTTTCCTTCCGTGGCGCCGCCTCTTTCCTGCTCTGGGGCTTGCTTAATTGCTGGCCTGAATTTTTCAAGTGTAGGATGTTGTAGACTGAAGTGATTGCGTGTGGAGAGAGATGGATCACCCTCTGGTTTCACAGTAGACCTCTGCCCTGCAAGTGAGCGCGCGGTACTGAATAGAATGGACGAAATAGGTAAGCACCTCGCTCTTCGTATTTCTAGAAATAATCCTTCTAAATGGCTTCCCAATTGAAATTTCTAAGTGGAAACCACTGTTATCTCTAGACATGGCACGCATGTAGTGTTTTTCCTTCATACTTTCACATTCAAATTAATTGTAAGGAGTCTTAACGTGATGCAGGGGGTTGCAGAAGAGTAATCTGTGAGTACGCTGATATTGTGATTTTATTTTTTTAAGGTAAACTATCAGATTGAAGGTTTTATCTTTCTTCTGTATCTGCTATTTAAGTAATTCACTATTGATCGTTTCCCAAATTGTGATTTTATTTTTTTAAGGTAAACTATCTAATTGAAGGTTTTGTCTTTCTTCAGTATCTGCTATTTAAGTAATTCAGTATTGATCGTTTCCCAAAACACCACATTTTTTTTTTTTTTTATTTAAGTTGACTTCTTGACTGTAAGTAGCCATACTCTTGATACACAGTGCAGTCACCTACTTGCTCACAACACAGAATCATCATTCAGTCTAATTAGTTTTAACTTCACATTTGTAGACTGGTGGAAGCTGAGGATGGTAATAAATGGAACGAAAAGGGGCCTGTTCATCTATAATGAAATCTTTTACATAAGCTGGGGACTGCAGCTGCTAAAACAGCCACTAATTTGGGGATTGGGATGTTGTGTTGTAGCAACTTTGGGATGAGAATGCTTTCTTTCCTTCATCCCCCCTGGGTCAGACGACTGGAGAAAGGTGTTCTGTGGTGTAGAAGTTCCGTGTGAGGAGTTATGACCCCAATGGGGAATTAATGGAGCTTTTTGTAACTCTTCATCTCTTTAGTTATTGAAGTTTGTACATGCAGAGCATGAAAACAAGAATATTGTGTTGTGTTTTCCCTTTTACCTCCACTTAATTTATTTTTCGGTGAATAAACCCAGCAAAAATGATTTTTGAAAAAAATAAATCTTTCTGATGGAGGTGCTTTTTTGCTGTCTCATTGTGTCGTTCAACGTATCCGTTTTGCTCTTTAGTGGTTTACTCTGTAAACTTGTGGTTGTCCTTTTTTGTTTGCTGTGAGCTATCTCTGAAGTAATAAATGCTTTTTTCTCTTTTTTTCTTTTGCTGTAAGTGCTCATTAACTTGCCTGGAAATAGCCTGATATTGAATAGTAGCTGGATGCTATCGTGCTTTCGACGTGCAACACCCCTCCTTTGACTCTTATTTCCCGTTAGAGTGTTGGCAGCTCATGGTCCCTCTACAGGGATGAGGCTTTTCTCCTTTTTCTGGGCACTCCACAGAGGCCCTAGTAAATATTTCCTGATTTGATGTCTGCAACTGTCATTTGCTTAAATCCTGGCTGATTCTGCTGGAAGTGGATTGAGTGGAAACTTTTTTAATCTCTAAATCATGTTGGGAAGTTATGATGATAAATTATTTGGGTATTTTGATTATATTAGTTAAGTGGGGCAAGTGAAATTTAGTGCTAGCAATTTTATTTCCAGGAGTGTTATCTGATGACTACTATACATCCACACTTCACTATTTTTCCTGATGGTTATAAGAATTTCTCCCCTTTTTTTATATTATTCCTCTTAAATTGCAGGCTTTTTCTCCCAGGAGTGGAGGATTTAGAGACAGGAGGAAGGGGATGCTGAGCTGTGGAGTAACTGTGGAGGGGAGGAACAAGCAGTGGAAATAAGCTGGGACCACCTACCCCACTTTAATTTCAAACATAATTTGGAACTTCAGATGTGATAAAGGCTGTTCCTTTAATCTGTTGCGTCGTTGCCAAAACCTTTGGAAATTGAATTAATCTAAATTATTAATATTGGTTGCAAAAGCAGTGGAATTCTCCAGCTCTCGGATAATGTTGTAAAGTGGAAATAGAAATATAATGTAATAATAAAAACATTACTAGAGGATGTGAGCGGAGACAGCGTTTCGTTATAAGGCCTTGATTGAATGGATTGATAGAAAACAAGGCTAACCTTTAGGCTCTTATAACTTATGTTGATATAATTTCCTTAATTGGCTGTTTTTAAAAATAAATGAACATCATGGTTGAATTACCAAATTAAACAGGAAATTCCTATCTTTTGGGGCTATTTTAGTATAAAAGAAAAATATACAGCTGGTATCATAGTCTTCAGCTCTTGTAATGAGGCAGAGGCCTCATTTTAAGAGTTCTTATAATAAAGGCTTTATTATAAAAAATAATATAGTTTTATAATATTATTAAAGTGATGTATAAATTATTATAATAAAAAAATATAATTTTGCACGGAGGCTGTGCAAAGTGATGCTGGGGAGGAGAAGGAGTCCTGGAGTAGCTTTTGCTTATGGAAATGTGCCTGTGAGTGTATTTCCTTAGTGCTTGTCTTCCCGGCCCAGTTGCAAAGCAGTTTGATATTAACAGAAAAGGTGAAATAAAAGATTTGGCTGTTTGTTATGACTTTTCAGAACTTTAGGGGTCAGGAAATGAAGTATAACTTCACTTGTGTCCTTCCTGCTCTTGTGGCTGGGGAGGTGTGATGTTACGAGGTTGAAAAGCCCATCCATCATATATTCCCTGTTTGATCCAACAGGTTGTTCAGTTGTTGGAAATGATAATGTTTCTTTCCTTCAGTCTCTTTATTATTATTTTTTTTTGCCTTTGTGGAATTTTGCATGTGATTCTTTACTGGAGAAAGAGGAGGGAAAGGGTGAGAGAGAGAAGTGGGAGGAGAGACAAGGAGGAGGTGAGAAAAGGAAATAACAAAAAACTCCTCTCAATACATTTTCTCACTCCTACTACTGAGTAATACAGTTTGGCTTTGAAAAAGTACACTTTGAAAAAGCGCACAACGTTAACTGTGATTAATGCTCACCAGTAGGTCTAGCTAACATTTTTGGGACTGAAAAAATGGAGAAATCTAGTGCAAAATTGATGCTGTTGATAAGTGTACCCCTGACTCAGAAGTGTGTTATAATAACAGGTTGGCTTAAGATAATTGAGAAAATAATTTTACCCTCTGCTGTGTTCTAAGTAAAAATGCTTCCAAAAACTTGCTACCTGCTGTCTTTTAATATAGTAATTATGTCTGGGCAGGTTTTTTCTGCTATTAATCTATGCCTTGAAAAGCCTGATGCCAGTATGTAAATATTAAATTTTCAAACTGGGTGTCAGATAATTTAACTATTTGACCTGGTGAGGAACTGTGAAAGTTAGTAGTTGATTCAGCAGATAAGAAAAATATGGTGTCTGTTTTTACTTAACCAAGTAGTAGCTAACTAAAATTGATTTCTTCCTGGTCTTAGATTTGAGCCTGAGTCTCTCAGGCTGGACATGATCTACCATCCCAAAGGGTTGTGCATACTTGTTTTAAGAAGGAAGAGGTAGGTGAATGCTGGTGGTAATATAAACTCTCTCTGCTCTTATGAAGAAATTGTATAAATGTTTTTTCTATGAAACATTTAAATGCACATTGGTGCAGGGTCTTTTATTTAGCCCAGTAACAAAGCTAAAGGATCAATATTAATTCTTAACTACATGGCACAAGATTGTCACAAACTCACTGTTAACCTTCCACTGATTGAAAAGCTCCCGGCATGCTGAACGTAATAGGAGAGCTTCAAACTGATTATGTCTCTAGCCAAGAAATGCATAGAGACCACGACTGTGAAGTATTTTATGTTTTGTTTCCCAAGCAAACCCTGTAATTTCTTGTGGACAATGAAAACAGTGGCATGTGTTATACTGACATAGTTTTAAGCACCATTGGACTGAAAATATTCTCTCATGTACCTTATAAGCTTCGCATAGCTTAGAATCATTGTCATGATTTTGCTTTAATTAGATTTATAGTGTTTGAAACAGCAAGAAAAAGTATGCCTTGAGGTCAGTAAAAAAAATGGGATTTTACTACATTGCAACTAGTCTCATCATCCTATGGTGTGTACCTAACAATGTCACATCCCAAACAACATGCAGCTTCTGATCCAGAAATGAAACAGAAGATCCTGCAACTCTCCAGCTGTAGTCCATAGCCTGGGAGCAGCCCAGGCTCTGCTCTACCTGCAGGACTGTGAATGGTGTACTCAGGTATACAGTGACTTCCTCTTCAGAAGAGGACAAGCAGTGGATTTCTCAAATTGTGAAGTGAAGTAAAGCCTAGCGTTTATTGGACACATCTGGGTTGACCTCACCACTTGACTTCCACTATGCTTTGATCCCTTTTTTAAACATTCTTTTAGACATTATGAAATACATGATGAGTCTATGCATTGTATTGCAAGAGTAAGTAGTGGTCCCAATTGACAATGAGCCCTTTTGTATACAAGCCAGAGTAGGGAATGACTGAACTAAAAGTCAACTCCTTCGCCTTGATCCTTTTATGTATCTTGAGATCCAATAAAGTTGCCTAGAAAATCACAGAAAGGTGTTTCTCTGATTTCTGATCTTATTCAGTATTTACCTACTCTTAAATAGAAATTAATAGTTCTATTTACTCAGGGGTGATGTGCTGAAACAAATATATGAAAAGCTGTAGGTATTTTTTCATATTAATGCCACCAACATTTTCTGAAAGCTTCAAATGCTCTTTCCTCTGCTCTTTGAATGCCTTTTAAAGTACATAACAAACTTCAGAAATTTTAAATTGAATTGACCCTATAAGGATAATGATAACTTTCACATCTCACAGAGTGGCCCTCTCTCCAAAAATCAGCTCTTTTCAATGTGAGGCACATTATTGTGCCAACTCCTTGTCTGAATTATTCTTTGGAGACTCTGTAAAATTTATATTAGAAATGAATAAAATCAAACCCCAGAAATACAATACAAAAGCCCTGAAAACACTTCTATAATCTGAAAAATGAGCTATTAAGTACAGATAAAGACAGTTATTGCTTGATGGAATGTAATTCAGAAGAAGAGAAATAAAATGGTAGTTGAATTATGACTTTTAAAAAAGTTTCCTTTTATTTTACATTTGAATTATAGTTTCAGAATAGCAAATTATAGTTTGATAAAGAAAGGATTTAATGAATAATTAAATATATATATTTTTTTTAATAAATGCTGGATGCTCTCTGTTCTCAGTTGCTTTAATTACTTGTCATATTATTGTTCTCTGTCAGGAATGCACTGTTTAGGTTCATAGGGACTTCATTGGTCCTCTATTTGGGAAACTGTTGCCACGTAGAATTCCTTTGTTTTTTTTTTTTTTTTTTTTTTTTTTTTTTTTTTTTTTGTTTTTTTTTTTTTAGCAAGACAGCTGGCTTTTTTATCTATAGAACTCCAGTAGTGTCTCTAAGAGATGGTGACAAGGCATTGGTGTTCTCGTCCAGATGACTGGAAATAATTTAATATAGCTGGTGGGTAATGGAAGAAAGACATATGATTTCAGCATACTTGTTTACAGCACTTTTTTTAATGGCAAAAGGAGGCAAAGGAGTGGAAGGTTAAAGCATTGACAGATGTTTAAGTTTTTACAGTTAAGTTTTAGCTACTGAGTGACTTATCCCTGATGAATTCCAGCAGTTGAACAGAGATTTATTTGAGCCAACTAGAGGGTAGTGTCTCTAAGAGATGGTGACAAGGCATTGGTGTTCTCGTCCAGATGACTGGAAATAATTTAATATAGCTGGTGGGTAATGGAAGAAAGACATATGATTTCAGCATACTTGTTTACAGCACTTTTTTTAATGGCAAAAGGAGGCAAAGGAGTGGAAGGTTAAAGCATTGACAGATGTTTAAGTTTTTACAGTTAAGTTTTAGCTACTGAGTGACTTATCCCTGATGAATTCCAGCAGTTGAACAGAGATTTATTTGAGCCAACTAGAGGCTGAGGGATGTCTTTTTAGTCTGGAGAAGAGAAGGCTGAGGGGGGATCTGATCAACACCTATAAATACTTAAAGGGTGGGTGTCAGGAGGATGAGGCCAGTCTTTTTTCAGTGGTGCCCAGGGATAGGACAAGACGAAACAGGCAAAACTTGAATATGAGAAGTTCCACTTAACATGAGGAGGAACTTCTTTCCCTTGAGGGTGGCAGAGCCCTGGAAGAGGCTGCCCAGAGAGATGGTGGAGTCTCCTTCTCTGGAGACATTCAAAACCCACCTGGACATGTTCCTGTGCAACCTGCTCTGGATGGACCTGCTTTGGCAGGGGGGTTGGACTAGATGATCTTCAGAGGGTCCCTTCCGACCCCATGTGATTCTGTGACCTGAGCTGCAGGGTGGTAAAGGGTGTCTCTTGTGAAGCATTCCACACTTCCCTGTGTTCCCCTAGTTATTTTAACTCCTGTAGGTCCTCCCCAGCAAGCTGAAGGACAGAATGTATACTGGAATTCGGAAGATTTGGAAGACTGGAGATTAGGAGAGGGTTCTTCACTGTGAGGGTGGTGGAGCACTGGAACAGGTTGCCCAGGGAGGTGGTTGAGGCCCTTTCCCTGGAGATATTCAAGGAGAGGCTCGACGAGGCCCTGGGCAACCTGGTCTAGTTGGGGGTGTCCCTGCTGACTGCGGGGGGTCGGACTAGATGGCCTTTGGAGGTCCCTTCCAGCCTGGGCAATTCTATAAAAAAAAGATTTTCTGGAGTTGTCAGAGAGATTCTTCACTGAAAGCAGAAGAAGTCCTTGAAGCTGGTAGCTCACAGTATCTGGTGTTTCTAAGGCTCTTATTGCAAAGCCTGCTTTAACGTTCTTACTTTATTGCTCTAATACCTGCAAATAGCACTCGGGAAAGACAGCAAGCGTATAAATAACTGGTTTATTGATGACACATTAAAATCCGGCATCTTCTTAGCGAGACCGTGTGCATGTGAAAATAGGTCCGAGTATTCTGGGAGTGTTTCTGCTGCCTGATAAAATTTAGGATAAATCTGGGCAATTCTTAAAAGGGCATGTAGGAGGTGAGAGCTGATCTTGACGCTGCAGTCGCTCAAGAAGCTGAGTTTCCCTGGACTTCAGTGACAGGTTGCTGTTAGGCACGTTGGCACATGCTAGATTTAATCTTTAAAAAGCTGGGGATGTGACAGTCACATTTTTCACCGCACTCTACTCGCTTTACTGAAGGAGCTTTTGGGCTTGGTGACCTGCCCTTATTCTCTATTTCTTAATGCTGCCTCAGCTAGAACAGTGCATCGACCTGCAGAGCAAGCAAAGAGCGTATTAAGGAGAATATTGGGAGAGGGAGTAGGAGGTTTGAATGTGTTACATCCATTAGGAGTGTCCTGAACAAGAAGTATTGCTGCTGGGCCTGCCAGATGAGTAGTTCAGAAACCAGGTTATTGTGAAATAACTCGGTACTGTTACAGCCACCAATTATTTGTGTGCTTTTAGCTGGGAAAATGGGGAAATACAGTGTATTCCTGACGACGTGTGTTGCTGTTTTGTGCCATGATAAATACCACATCTCTGCTTCTTTAATCTGTGACTATACAAAGGGAGAGAGAAGGGTGCTGGTCAGCTTTTGAGGACAGAATATGAAGGCAACTTTGCCTAATTAAATCATAGCCAAGTCTTTCCCCTCAGCTGTATGAAATCACAGAATGATATGGGGTTGGAAGGGGACCTCCAGAGATCATCTAGTCCAACCCCCTGCCAAAGCAGGTCCACCCAGAGCAGGATGCACAGGAACATGTCTAAGCAAGTTTTTGAATGTCTCCAGAGGAGTCTCCACCACCTCCCTGGGCAGCCTGTTCCAGGGCTCTGCCACCCTCAAAGGAAAGAAGTTCCTCCTCATGTTAAGTGGAACTTCTCATATTCAAGTTTGTGCCCATTTCCTCTTGTCCTGTCTTTGGGCACCACTGAAAAAAGACTGGCCCCATCCTCCTGACACCCACCCTTGAAGTATGGGTAAGTGTTGATCAGATCCCCCCTCAGCCTTCTCTTCTCCAGACTAAAACGACCCAAGTCCCTCAGCCTTTCCTCATCAGAGAGATGCTCCAGGCCCCTCATCATCTTTGTAGCCCTCTGCTGTACCCTCTCCAGCAGTTCCCTGTCCTTCTTGAACTGAGGAGCCCAGAACTGGACACAGAATGCCAGATGTGGACTCTTCATCCCTGGAGGGGTGCAAGGCCAGGCTGGATGGGGCTTTTAGCAACCTGCTCTAGTGGGAGGTGTCCCTGCCCAGGGCAGGGGGGTTGGACATCGATGATCTTTACGGTGCCTTCCAACCCAAACCATTCTGTGATTCTGTGTAGCTTTTAATCCTGCAGACTTTAATAGTCTGAATGCATACATGGAAGCAAAGATGATGGTCTATAAATGAGTGCGTGACACTCCAATGAGTCTTAGGCATTTCCATGCTTTCTGTGGCTTTCACACAGTGGCCAAGTTGTCTCCCCCAAGCCTTGCAGCCAGTGTTAGTAAGCTCTTTTTTTGCTTAATGAAGCTGTGTCCCCAGACTCTCAGGTGCTTGCAAACCTGTGCGTGATGTAGAGCCTTGTGTGTGCTGGTGTGACCTTGTTTGGTCTGTCAGCCTGGAGCGGGTGGTGTGCCCATGGTTTACGAAGCCTGTTCGTCTGTCCTGGAAAAACACATCATGGAGAAATACATATATTTTCAATCATAGAAGCACCTGTAAAATAAAAATAGGACTGGTAAATGTAAGTTATATTTACCGGGATCTTTACTCACTCATTCAGCCATGGGGCTGGGTGACACAACGGCCACAGAGCTCCTTAGGGCTGGTGTGGTGTAAAGTGTGTGTGAACATCAACATCTGCCCTTGGGTTTTTTGTTTTTGTTTTTTTATTAAAGACTCCAGTCTCCTGGGCACGGAGAGGGATGTGCAAAGGTTGAGGGCAGGAAACAGCACGAAGAAGCTTGACCCTCTCTTTTCCTGAACTCTGCTTTCTACCTGGTTTTTGCCCTTGGAAAGGCTTTCCCTCAGCATGTGGTGGACGGGCCCAGGGCTACACATCCAGGCAGAGGGTTTGCATGAGTTCCTTTCCCTTCTCCCTCTCTCTTAAATGACATTTACATTGCTTAATCTACGTGGTTTTGCCTGCCTCCTACATGCCTTCTCTTGTTGCAGCCTCTAAAATAAGTGATTTAACAATTTGATAATTATATACCTTGAAAAACGAATTTCTATAATCATCTTTCTAGATTGAAAGCTCTCTTACTCGTTCTTTAGTTAGTTTTGTGGAAAGAGAGAATAATGTATTATTGGCGGCAAAACTAGGAATGGGTTCAGTGCTGGCTTTAGGGATTTTGGGGACTCTGTTAAGATTGCTGGAGCTCAAACCTCTTCACAGTAAATTTCCTCTAACTTGTGGAAACAAGGAGGATCACTTGAGTAAGAGAATGAAATATAGAATGGGCTGCCCAGGGAACTGGTTGAGGCACCATCCCTGGAAGTATTCAAAAGATGGGTTGACATAGTGATTAGAGACATGGTTTAGTGATGGTTTTTTATCGGAGTTAGGTTGATGGTTGGAGTAGATGATCTTAAAGGTCCTTTCCAACCTAGATGATTCTATGATGTCTTGATTGTTGGTTGAAATTCTTGAATTTTCTGATTTAACTCAGTGTTGCCTTACTCTGTTCTTGTGTTTCATCTTCGGCGTGACACGAAATGCTTCTGGAAAACATACACTGTAGGTTTGCCTACGCTTACTAAACAAATACAGCAATAACGTAACAAAATCATGTTGTAGAAAGTATGAAAATCATACTTCTTAAAGGC
>NW_015091040.1:408657-409406 GCF_001431845.1 Calidris pugnax | reverse complement strand
GACGGTGGGGTCGACGCTGAGGAGGCGGGGCCAGACGAGGGGTCGGAGGTCGGGGCAGAGCCCCCCCCGGGCGCGGGCGGCCTCGCGCAGCCCCTCCAGCCCCACGGGGTCACTGCGCAGCGCCCGCAGCACCTGCACCCGCTGCGCCCCACGGCCTGGGGGGGGACACACGGGGAGGTGGGCACCCCCACGGCATGGCATGGGGCACGGCACGGCATGGTGTGTGTGACACGGCAGAGCATGGCGTTGGGGACACGGCATGGCACGGCAATGGCCCGCGTGGTGCCACATGGCATCATTGGCACGGCACAGCATGGCAATGGCACACGGCATGGCACGGCACCCATGACACGGCATGGCATGGCCCATGTGACACAGCAAAGCACGGCATCGGTGACATGGCATGGCACGGCAATGACCCACAGCATGGCATGGCACCCATGGCATGGCATGGCACAGCGTGGCACGTGTGACACAGCACCCCATGGCATCGGTGACATGGCATGGCAATGGCCCGTGGCACAGTATGGCACCACAATGGCCCACATGGCACCACATGGCATCGGTGACACGGCACAGCACCGCAATGGCCCGCGTGGTCCCCCCTGGCATCATTGGCACAGCATGGCACAGCAATGGCCCACAGCATGGCATGGCACCCATAGCATGGCATGACCCAGCATGGCACAGCATGGCACGGCACCCAGCCCCCCATGGCATCATGCCCCCCCATTTTCCCCCCTGCACCC
>NW_015091040.1:403800-404127 GCF_001431845.1 Calidris pugnax | reverse complement strand
AGGCTGGGGGGGTGCCCTGTGTGTCCCCCCCCCCTCCCCATACCCCCGTTTTTTGGGGTGGGGGCTGTTTTAAGGGGGTGCTGACCCCCCCTTTCCCCTCCCCAGGCACTTCTACAAGCCCATGCTGAAGCGGGGGGCCAGCAAGTGGGTAGCCCAGACGGCTGTTTTCCTGGCCTCCGCCTTCTTCCACGAGGTCGGTGCCCCCTCCGGGCTTTGGGGGGGGGTTTTGGGGATCCCCCCCTCCCCAAAATCCTTGCCTTTGGGGATCTAAACTCCCCCTGAGCCCCCCCTTTTTGTGTCCCCCCCAGTACTTGGTGAGCGTCCCCC
>NW_015091040.1:403473-403675 GCF_001431845.1 Calidris pugnax | reverse complement strand
GTCCCTCCCCAGATCCCCATGGCCTGGCTGGTGCCTCGGTTCCTGCGGGGGAACTACGGGAACGCGGCCGTCTGGATCTCCCTCATCATCGGGCAGCCCATCGCCGTCCTCATGTACGTCCACGACTACTACGTCCTCAACTACGAAGGCGACCAGTGATGGCACCTCTGTGGCCCCCCCACCCCTTTTTTTGGGGGGGGGG
>NW_015091040.1:396700-400674 GCF_001431845.1 Calidris pugnax | reverse complement strand
CCCCCAAAGAGATGGGGCACCCCCCTTTCCCCTCCCAGAGATGGGGATGGGTGGGAGGATGGAGCTGGGGGTGGGCGATGGAGAAGAAGGACCATCAGGGTGAGGAGATGGGTTCTGGGCAGGGGTGAGGGGGGGGGACACACGCAAAATGGTGACCCCCCCTTGCCTCCAGGAGATGCGTGGGGGGCGTGGGGGGGTGGGTACGTACAGAAGTAGGGGTGCTCCATGGCGTCGCGGGCCGTGAGGCGCGTCTGGTGGTCGTAACGCAGCAGCTTGTCCAGGAAATCCAGGGCCTCGGTGCTCACCAGGTGCTGGTTCTCGCTGTGCACGAAGCGCTCCCATCGCTTCCGAGAGTGTCTGCCGGGAGGAGGAGGAGGAGGAAGAGGAAGGAGGAGGATGAAGGGCAAGTGCCAGGTCCTGCACTTGGGCCACACCAACCCCCTGCAGCGCTACAGGCTGGGGGAAGTGTGGCTGGAGCTGCCTGGAGGAAAGAGACCTGGGGGTTCTAGTTGACAAACGGCTGAATATGAGCCGGCGTGTGCCCAGGGGGGCAAGAAAGCCAATGGCATCCTGGCTTGTATCAAAAATAGTGTGACCAGCAGAAGTAGGGAGGTGATTGTGCCCCTGGACTCAGCACTGGGGAGGCCACACCTCGAGTGTTGTGTCCAGTTTTGGGCACCTCAATCCAAGAGAGATCTGGAGGTGCTGGAGCGAGTGCAGAGGAGGGCAACGGAGCTGGTGAGGGGGCTGGAAAACAAATCGTATGAGGAGCGGCTGAGGGAGTTGGGGCTGTTTAGTGTGAGGAAGAGGAGGCTGAGGGGAGACCTCATCACTCTCTACAACTACTTGAAAGGACACTGTAGAGAGGTTGGGGCTGGTCTCTTCTCACAGGTAATTAGTGACAGAACGAGAGGGAACGGCTTCAAGCTCCAACAGGGGAGGTTTAGATTGAACATTAGGAAGGAATTTTTCACCCAAAGAGTGGTCGGGCATTGGAACAGGCTGCCCAGGGAGGGGGGGGAGTCCCCATCCCTGGCTGTGTTTAAGGGCCGTTTAGATGCAGTGCTGAGGGACATGGTGTAGGGGAGGACTTTGTAGAGTAGGGGAGATGGTTGGACTCCATGATCCCAAGGGTCTCTTCCAACCTCAATGATTCTATGAAGGAGGAGACAGAGCTCCATCAGACCCCCCTCTGGTGTCTCCTCTGGGACCCCACCTGCCGAGGATGTCGTTGAAGCGGGGGTCCAGCTCGATGTTGTACTTGTCGATGTAGTCGTAGAGGTCCTCTGTCCCCAGCACCTTGGCGATGCGCACCAGCTGCCGGAGGGAGGGACAAGGCTGAGGGGTGACAACGGGGGGGTCCCGGCCCCCCCACAACATCCTGAGCTCCCCCACCGCCAACCCCCTCCTCCCAGCGAGGACCCAGCTCCGTGGCTGGAGAAGGACACGCTCCTGGGCCCTCTCCAGGGTGGGAAGTGGAGTTGGGAGCCCACAGGTTCCTCTAGATCCTTCTCCTGGGATGAGGTGGGTGAGACCCATGGAACCACCACAGGGGTTGGGTGGGAAGGACCTTAAAGCCCCCCCAGTGCCACCCCCTGCCCTGGGCAGGGACACCTCCCACCAGAGCAGGTTGCTCCAAGCCCCCTCCAACCTGCCCTTGAACCCCTCCAGGGATGGGGCAGCCACAGCTTCTCTGGGCAACCTGGGCCAGGCTCTCACCACCCTCACACCAAAGAATTTCCTCCCCAGATCTCACCTCAATCTCCCCTTTTTCAGCTTAAAATCCTTCCTCCTCATCTTATGTCTCCCCTCCCTGATCCAGAGTCCCTCCCCATCTCTCCTGGAGTCCCTTGAGGGACTGGAAGGGGCTCCAAGGTCTCCCTGGAGCTGGCATTTGGGGAGGGGATGGAGAAGTGACCCCAGGGTGGGGAGGGGATGGAGACAAGACCTCAGCGTGGGGAGGGGATGGAGATGACACCCCAGGGTGGAGAAACAATGGAGATGACACCCCAGGGTGGAGATGGGATGGAGATGGTGCTGGGTGCTGCCCCGGGGGGGTTGGTCTCACCTGGTCGTAGTTGTCGTGGCCGTGGAAGAAGGGCTCTTTCCGGAAGATCATGCTGGCCAGCATGCAGCCCAAACTCCACATGTCCAAGCTGTAGTCGTACATCTGGAAAAAGCCAAAAAAGAGGGAGCCGGGAGGTCAGAGAAGATCCAGGAGGATGGAGGGGAGGGAAGATGCGCTGAGATCCCCCCCCAGAGGACGGCAGAGAGCAGAGGGGGGGTTCTGGTACCGTGGCCACCAGCCCCACACTCTGCTTTGCCCAGGACTGTCCCCATCCATCATGGGCAAGACCCCCCGACCACCCAAGAGCACCCAAGGGCCATTGGGAGGGTGGTGGATCCTCTTTTCTTCCCACCTTCCTCATATTTGGCCCAAGATTCACCCCGGGGGAGGTGACACCCATCCCTCCTGAGCTTTTCCAACCGGTTGGGTCATCTCTTTGTCCCTCTCGGGGGCAGGCTGGGACCTGCCGGGGACATGTATGGGCACAGGATGGGGTGGGACACCATGACCACTGCTGGGAACGTACCTGATAATCTACCAGGAGCTCCGGTCCCTTGAAGTACCGGGAGGCCACCCGCACGTTGTACTCCTGCCCGGGGTGGTAGAACTCTGCCAGCCCCCAGTCGATCAGGCGCAGCTGTGGGGAGAAGAGAGGACGTGGCTATGGGGTCCCACCACCACACCAGGTGGAACCCAGGACCACCTGCGGCTCCTGCAACCCTTGGTGGGTTTGTCACCATTAACCTGCCCCTTCTGGGCTCTGGGACTGGTCGGGGGGGACTCCAGGAGACTCACAGCCCTCCCCAGAGTTGCTCGTTGACCCTACATGGTCTCCAGTCCCTCAGCTGGGTCATTAACACCAGGTAACACCAGCCCTAGGACAATCCTCTGAGCACCACCTGCGGCTCTGACGGCAAACCCACTGCTAATTACTCCCTAATTATGGCTTTCCAGCAGCTTGGTACCTGCCTCAAGCTCTGAGGCCATCAGAAGGAGAGACACGGAGCTGTTGGATGGGGCCAGAGGAGGCCATGGAGATGCTGGGAGGGCTGGAGCCCCTCTGCTGGGAGGGGGGGCTGAGAGAGTTGGGGGGGTTCAGAGAAGAAAAGGCTCCGGGGAGACCTTGGAGCCCCTTCCAGTGAAGGCATCTCCCAGCATCTCCAGCTCCAGAGAGACCTTATAACAACCTTCCAGTCCCTCAAGGGGCTCCAGGAGAGATGGGGAGGGACTCTTGATGAGGGAGGGGAGCCATAGGACGAGGGGGAAGGGTTTTAAGCTGAAAAAGGGGAGATTGAGGTGAGATCTGAGGAGGAAATTCTTTGGTGTGAGGGTGGTGAGAGCCTGGCCCAGGTTGGCCAGAGAAGCTGTGGCTGCCCCATCTCTGGAGGGGTTCAAGGGCAGGTTGGAGGGGGCTTGGAGCAACCTGGGCTGGTGGGAGGTGTCCCTGCCCAGGGGGGAACTCGATGGCCTTTAAAGGTCCCTTCTGACCCAAAACCACACTGAAGGTGGGTTTCCCACTTGGCTGCTGCCCAAATTCTGGTGAAAAGGGAGATTTGGGACATCTCCAGGGGGTTCAACACTAAATCTGGGGAGAAGGAAGGGCTCAGCCCCGGAAACACAGCCGGTACCACGGAGGAGGGAAGATTTCAAAGGGCACAGTGGGTGTGTGGGTGTGTGTTTGTGTGTGTGTGTGACTCAGCCCCTTCCTGCTCCGATAACGGGCGTTCAGTAGCCACAGGGGGTGTTCAGTAGCCACAGGGGGTGTTCAGTAGCCACAGGGGGCTCCTCCCGAGCCATGGAGGGGGGGAGACACCCAGCTCCCCCCTTCCCAGTCCCTTCTGAAGTCCAGGCTGGCAGCTGGCTGGTGGCTACGGACGCGCCGGGAGAAATCTCCAGTTAAATTTAC
>NW_015091040.1:387107-392514 GCF_001431845.1 Calidris pugnax | reverse complement strand
GGGCTGGAGCCCCTCTGCTGGGAGGGGGGGCTGAGAGAGTTGGGGGGGTTCAGAGAAGAAAAGGCTCCGGGGAGACCTTGGAGCCCCTTCCAGTGAAGGCATCTCCCAGCATCTCCAGCTCCAGAGAGACCTTATAACAACCTTCCAGTCCCTCAAGGGGCTCCAGGAGAGATGGGGAGGGACTCTTGATGAGGGAGGGGAGCCATAGGACGAGGGGGAAGGGTTTTAAGCTGAAAAAGGGGAGATTGAGGTGAGATCTGAGGAGGAAATTCTTTGGTGTGAGGGTGGTGAGAGCCTGGCCCAGGTTGGCCAGAGAAGCTGTGGCTGCCCCATCTCTGGAGGGGTTCAAGGGCAGGTTGGAGGGGGCTTGGAGCAACCTGGGCTGGTGGGAGGTGTCCCTGCCCAGGGGGGAACTCGATGGCCTTTAAAGGTCCCTTCTGACCCAAAACCACACTGAAGGTGGGTTTCCCACTTGGCTGCTGCCTGAATTCTGGTGAAAAGGGAGATTTGGGACATCTCCAGGGGGTTCAACACTAAATCTGGGGAGAAGGAAAGACTCAGCCCCGGAAACGCAGCCGGTACCACGGAGGAGGGAAGATTTCAAAGGGCACAGTGGGTGTGTGGGTGTGTGTTTGTGTGTGTGTGTGTGTGTGACTCAGCCCCTTCCTGCTCCGATAACGGCCAACCCGGGCCGTTCAGTAGCCACAGGGGGTGTTCAGTAGCCACAGGGGGTGTTCAGTAGCCACAGGAGGCTCTTCCCGAGCCACAGAGGGGGGGAGACACCCAGCTCCCCCCTTCCCAGTCCCTTCTGAAGTCCAGGCTGGCAGCTGGCTGGGGGCTACGGACGCGCCGGGAGAAATCTCCAGTTAAATTTACGAGCCCCCCCCTTTCTTCTCCCCCCCAAAACCAGGTGGCAAATAAAAGGGAATTTACGGGCCACAGGTGCCGGGGGTTTATGGTCGCCCTGGATTTCCAAACAAAGGGCTGCCCCCTCCCCACACTGGGCGCCCCCCCACCCCCGTCGGGACGTCAAAGCAAGGTTTTCCTGCCCAAATCCAGGCTGGATTTGGGTAGAAACAGGTGGAATTAACCTTTTCCAGAGAAACCACAAGGGTTTGCGGTGGCTGGGTGAGGGCACTGAGTCCGTGCTGGATGAGGAGGAGGAAGCAAAGGGCTGGTTCTCTTGCTGGCCAAAGGCTCTTTGCCAGGAGCCAAGTGGCCTCAGGGCAAGAAAGACACTGATTGAGGGGCTGGAGCGTGTCCAGAGAAGGGCACCGGAGCTGGGGAGGGGTCTGGAGACCAAGGAGAAGGGGCTGGAGAACTTGTGAGGGAGCTGGGGGGGTTCAGCCTGGAGAAAAGGGGGCTGAGGGGAGACCCCATGGCTCTCTACAGCTCCCTGAAAGGAGGGGGCAGCCAGGGGGGGTCGGTCTCTTCTCCCAAGGAACAAGAGGAAACGGCCCCAAGTTGGGCCAGGGGAGGGTTGGGATGGAGATTGGGGAAAATTCCTTCCTGGAAAGGGCTGTGAAGCCTTGGCAGAGGCTGCCCAGGGCAGTGGTGGAGTCACCATCCCTGGAGGGATTGAGAAGATGGAGACAAGTGGTAAATGTGGTGCTGAGGGACACGGTTTATGGTGGTTTTGGTTGTTGTTGGGTTGATGGTTGGGCTCCAGGAGCTTGAAAGGTCCCTTCCAAGCTGGTTAATTCCATGATTCTAAGCAATAGGATGAGAGGAAATGGCCCCAAATTAGGCCAGGGGAGGGTTGGGATGGAGAGTGGGGAAAATTCCTCCCTGGAAAGGGCTGTGAAGCCTTGGCAGAGGCTGCCCAGGGCAGTGGTGGAGTCACCATCCCTGGAGGGATTGAAAAGCCGGGCAGACGTGGTGCTGAGGGACACGGGTCAGTGGGGGGTTGGTCAGTGCTGGGTTGTTGGTGGGATTTGAGATGTTTTCCAGCCTCCCAGCTCCAGGCAGGGAGAACCAGCAGCATTTTCCCCATTTTCCAGGCCCGTACCTTTCTGTGCTCGTGGTCAATCATGACGTTGTGTGGCTTGACGTCTCGGTGCATGACACCCATGCTGTGACAGTAGTCCAGCGCCTGGGGACAGAAGGACAGTCCTCAGAAAGCCTTTCTCTTGCCCAAGGAAGGACAGAACCCAAGGCCGTGATGGGACAGAGCCTGCGGTGACATCCCTCCCCACAGCATGGGACAACCCTCCCCAGGGATCTCCAGACCTACCCCAGATCCTACGTGGTCATCTCTGGTGTGGACCCTCCCTGGTGGCCAGCACTCCTCCTGGGAGGAGGCCACCAAAATTGACACCGGAGCCCCGTTGCCCCCCTGAAACCCAACCTGAAGCCAAGAGCTTTGGGGGCAACCCCCACGTCCCCCTCCAGCCCCACCAGAGGGGACGTGGCGCCGAAGGAGCCCCCCTTCAGAGGTTGCCATCTCCCAGATGGGACACTGGGGTCGATCCTGGCCACTCTCTGCTGGTGGGAATGGCTGGGAATGCCCCGGGAGAGGGTCTCCATGCCCTTGGACCCCTGGTTGACCCACTTGAACCAGCTCCAGCATGGCCACGGCCCCAACGACAGTGGGCAACCAAAGCCTCTTCCCAAAGCAGGCCCCAGCAGAGGCAGAGAAGTCCTGGGAGAGGACACCAGGAAGAAAAAGGAGGTGGCTTCTGCTGCCCAAGGACGGGGTGACCTTGTAACTCCACAGCCTCCGAGCCACCCCTCGCCAGCGGCCCAAGGAGCCATTGCCACGTGGGGACGGCCGGGCAAGGATCCAGCAGGGTGTAGTAGCCAAACGAGCTTGGGGGCGGGCTCCTTCAGGGCAGGGGGGGAAGGTCAGATTTTGCTTGAGCAAGGGTTTTCCGTGGGATTAGGGGATTTTTTTTCCAGCCCTTCCCCGCGGAGGCTGGGGGGGGGGAGCTTACCTTGAGGATTTCATACATGTAGAACCGAATGTCAAAATCCGATAGCGTCTGGTAGAGTTGCTGGCAGGAGAGAGGAGGAGCAGGTCAACCACACACGGGCTGGGTTTGGAGCCATTTATAACCCTTTGTAGCCCAAATTTCCCCTCCCGGGAAGCGCCGGCTGACAGGGAGAAGACAACCCCCCCCCGGAGCATCCCTGCTTCCACCCGGGAGGGGACGGGGGGAGCTCCAAGCCCCCCCAGTGAGACCCCAAATTCCCACCCGTAAGGATGAGAGCGAGCGCCCCAACAGCTGGAGGGTGGGGAGGAACCCCCCCAGGACAAGCCTCGGGGAGAAGAATTGGGGAAAAACCGGGCCAGATGGGGATTTCCACGCGTTGGTGACTGCTGGAGACACGAGGCGAAGCGGCTGCTGGGGTGCTGACTCCCACAGCCCACCTTCATCATCCTCCTCCCACCCGGCCCAGCCTCTGGGGACATGAGCCTCAACTAATCCAAGCCTTCAGCTGGCCAAATTGGCCAACAGCAGATCGCCAACGCAAGCCCACGATGGCTTGGGCAACGTGGCTGAGAGGAGAGAGAGCTGGGGATGGGGTGGGATGGGATGGGATGGATGACCCCCCCATGGCCAGCGCCGTACCCCCCGGGTCTTCCCTTGGCTGGGAAATGTAGAAGAGCAGCTGGCCACAGCCCTGAATCTGCTAGCCCCTTTGAGATGGTGGTGCCAGCCGTTCCTGTGTGCCTCTGAAACAAAGGACTGTCCCCTCCCCACCACGAGAGCGGGTGGGGAACCCCTCTGGAAGCCCAACAGCGCTGTACCCCCCAGCTCTTCCCTTGGCTGGGAAATGTAGGAGAAAAACAGCTGGCCACAGACCTGAATCTGGTAGCCCCTTGGAGATGGTGGTGCCAGCCGTTCCCGTGTGCCTCTGAAACAGAGGACTGTCCCCTCCCCACCATGAGAGCCTGGAGGAGCTCTCCCAGACCCCCCCAACCCATGGGATGCAGGAGGTGTTGGTGGTGGTGGTGGGGGCTCACCTTGAAGGAAGGAGGAGCAGGGGAGCCAGAGCCTGTCCCTGGGGTCCCCCCCCTCCTGTTATCTCCCCACAACCAGCCATGCCCCCCCCCATCCCCGGGCCCATCGGAGGATTAAACCCAGCCTCGTTAATTCATTCCAGCACGGGTTTTTAATCAGCGTGGCGGGGGAGAAAATGAGCTGCCCTTTTATCAGAGGTGGTGGGGGCTCACCTTGAAATCTGTGTTGTTGACGTGCTCGAAGACCAGGGCCGGCGTCCGAGACTGCGGGGCAGGGACACCCGGGCCAGGGACAGACACAAAAGACAGAGGTTTAGTCTTTTTCTTTGGGTCATATCAACCCCCCCCCACCCCAGACACTCCAGATTTGGGGAAAAAGCCACCCCGGGGGGAAAAGGACCTGGGGGTGTTGGTCAACAGGGAGTGGATAGGAGCCAGCAGTGCGCCCAGGTGGCCAAGAAGGCCACCAACATGACTTGTATAGGAACAGCGTGGCCAGCAGAGCTGGGGCAGTGATGGTCCCCCTGTACTGGGCACTGGTGAGGCCCCACCTCGAGTGGTGAGACCAGTTTTGGGCCCCCCCCAAGACAGGAGGGACATGGAGGGGCTGGAGCATGTCCAGAGAAGGGCAACGGGGCTGGGGAGGGGTCTGGAGACCAAGGAGAAGGTGCTGGAGAACTTGTGAGGGAGCTGGGGGGGTTCAGCCTGGAGAAAAGGGGGCTGAGGGGAGACCCCATGGCTCTCTACAGCTCCCTGAAAGGAGGGGGCAGCCAGGGGGGGTCGGTCTCTTCTCCCAAGGAACAAGAGGAAACGGCCCCAAGTTGGGCCAGGGGAGGGTTGGGATGGAAACTGGGGAAAATTCCTCCCTGGAAAGGGCTGTGAAGCCTTGGCAGAGGCTGCCCAGGGCAGTGGTGGAGTCACCATCCCTGGAGGGACTGAAAAGCCGGGCAGACGTGGTGCTGAGGGACACGGGTCAGTGGTGGGTTGGTCAGTGCTGGGTCCGTGGTGGGACTCCAGGAGATGGAAGGTCCCTTCTGACCCCATGGAGAATTCCATGATTCCTCCAGGCAGGAGAACACAGAAAGGGGGCACGTAGGGAGGGGGCAGGAGCCCCATGTCCAGCCCAGGGCCCCCCAAGGTCTGGTTTCTAAGCGTGGTGCCCTCCAGCTTCCCTAGAACTGGGGAAGGGGCTCCAACTGGGAGACCCCCCCATCTCCCAAAGTCTTCCCAGAAAGGAGAAGGGGGGGTGCCATAAGAGGAGGGGGCACATGGACACCCCCCCCCAGGAGCTCAGCGAGCTGCTCCCACCCCCAGGTCTCCAACGTTTTTTGGTTGTTTTCCTAGTGCTTTCCCCACCCCTTCTCCTTCCTCTTTGATCTCCTCCTCCTCCTCCTCCAAGGGCTATGTGTAGGGAGAAACCCCCTTCTCTGCACAGCCCCCCCC
>NW_015091040.1:366871-367946 GCF_001431845.1 Calidris pugnax | reverse complement strand
TACTGGGCACTGGTGAGGCCCCACCTCGAGTGGTGAGACCAGTTTTGGCCCCCCCCCAAGACAGGAGGGACATGGAGGGGCTGGAGCATGTCCAGAGAAGGGCAACGGGGCTGGGGAGGGGTCTGGAGACCAAGGAGAAGGTGCTGGAGAACTTGTGAGGGAGCTGGGGGGGTTCAGCCTGGAGAAAAGGGGGCTGAGGGGAGACCCCATGGCTCTCTACAGCTCCCTGAAAGGAGGGGGCAGCCAGGGGGGGTCGGTCTCTTCTCCCAAGGAACAAGAGGAAACGGCCCCAAGTTGGGCCAGGGGAGGGTTGGGATGGAGATTGGGGAAAATTCCTTCCTGGAAAGGGCTGTGAAGCCTTGGCAGAGGCTGCCCAGGGCAGTGGTGGAGTCACCATCCCTGGAGGGACTGAAAAGCCGGGCAGACGTGGTGCTGAGGGACACGGGTCAGTGGTGGGTTGGTCAGTGCTGGGTCCGTGGTGGGACTCCAGGAGATGGAAGGTCCCTTCTGACCCCATGGAGAATTCCATGATTCCTCCAGACAGGAGAACACAGAAAGGGGGCACGTAGGGAGGGGGCAGGAGCCCCATGTCCAGCCCAGGGCCCCCCAAGGTCTGGTTTCTAAGCGTGGTGCCCTCCAGCTTCCCTAGAACTGGGGAAGGGGCTCCAACTGGGAGACCCCCCCATCTCACAAAGTCTTCACAGAAAGGAGAAGGGGGGGGTGCCATAAGAGGAGGGGGCACACGGACACCCCCCCACCAAGAGCCCACCGAGCTGCTCCCACCCCCAGGTCTCCAACTTTTTTTGGTTGTTTTCCTAGTGCTCTCCCCACCCCTTCTCCTTCCTCTTTGATCTCCTCCTCCTCCTCCTCCAAGGGCTATGTGTAGGGAGAAACCCCCTTCTCTGCACAGCCCCCCCCTAAAGACCCCCCAGCCTCACCCCAGCTCTCCAGCCTTAAAAATCCCCAAATCCTGACATTTTCCTTCCCTTCCCTCACCCCAAACAGCACCTGGAAGGAGGAGCAGGGGAGCCAGAGCCTGTCCCTGGGGTCCCCCCCCTCCCGTTATCTCCCCGCA
>NW_015091040.1:366026-366763 GCF_001431845.1 Calidris pugnax | reverse complement strand
CCCCCCTCGGCTGCCAAAAGCCCCCCAGGGGGGTTTTTTGGGCGGGGGAGGGGGGGGTTTCACGTTGCTGGGGTGTCCCCCCCCCCTGTAATCCAGGAATCCTGCCCCACATCCCCCCCACCAGCACAGGAGAGTGGGGTTCCCTGGACACACGGGGGTCAGAGAAGGAAATCCCCCCCCTGGTTTGGAAGGGGGAGATTGGGAAGCACCAGGAAGGTCAAAAAAACCCACCAAACCACCAAAAAAAATAATGATTTTGGGAGGATCTAGAGGATTGGGAGACCCCCCCATCTCACAAAGTCTTCACAGAAAGGAGAAGGGGGGGGTGCCATAAGAGGAGGGGGCACACGGACACCCCCCCACCAAGAGCCCACCGAGCTGCTCCCACCCCCAGGTCTCCAACTTTTTTTGGTTGTTTTCCTAGTGCTCTCCCCACCCCTTCTCCTTCCTCTTTGATCTCCTCCTCCTCCTCCTCCAAGGGCTATGTGTAGGGAGAAACCCCCTTCTCTGCACAGCCCCCCCCTAAAGACCCCCCAGCCTCACCCCAGCTCTCCAGCCTTAAAAATCCCCAAATCCTGACATTTTCCTTCCCTTCCCTCACCCTTCCCTCACCCCAAACAGCACCTGGAAGGAGGAGCAGGGGAGCCAGAGCCTGTCCCTGGGGTCCCCCCCCTCCTGTTATCTCCCCACAACCAACCATGCCCCCCCCCCTCCCCCGGCCCCCCCGGGGGCTTAAC
>NW_015091040.1:358394-365957 GCF_001431845.1 Calidris pugnax | reverse complement strand
CCCCCCTCGGCTGCCAAAAGCCCCCCAGGGGGGTTTTTTGGGCGGGGGAGGGGGGGGTTTCACGTTGCTGGGGTGTCCCCCCCCCCTGTAATCCAGGAATCCTGCCCCACATCCCCCCCACCAGCACAGGAGAGTGGGGTTCCCTGGACACACGGGGGTCAGAGAAGGAAATCCCCCCCCTGGTTTGGAAGGGGGAGATTGGGAAGCACCAGGAAGGTCAAAAAAACCCACCAAACCACCAAAAAAAATAATGATTTTGGGAGGATCTAGAGGATTAGAAGAAATCTAAGGCTGGGAAAGGGGGGAGGAAAACATCCCCAATGGGTTTGGGGGACGGCACCACCCCAAGGCAGGGCAGGATCCCCAAATCCAGCCAGCGTTCCCCACGGATCCCAGGGAGACCCCCACCATCCTGTGCCCCCCGAGGCTTCTCCTGGCAAAACCCTGAGAGATGGGTGGTCTCAAAACCAACCGACCCTCCAGGAAAAAGGGAGGAAATTCCCCTTCCTGGCTGCTTTTTTTTTGGGATGGAGAGGAGGCAGGAATATCTCCTTCATCCCTACCCTCTCCTCTACTGCCCCCGCAGCGACGGAGCGGGGAACGGGGGCAGAGAGATCAACCCTGAGAGATGGGTGGTCTCAAAACCAACCGACCCTCCAGGAAAAAGGGAGGAAATTCCCCTTCCTGGCTGCTTTTTTTTTGGGATGGAGAGGAGGCAGGAATATCTCCTTCATCCCTACCCTCTCCTCCACTGCCCCCGCAGCGAGGGAGCAGGGAACGTGGGCAGAGAGATCCCCCCCTCCCCAGGGCTGATTTCAGCTGCCAAACGGGTGCCAAGCGGGTCAGGGACCAGTCCCAGCTCAGAGATGGCATCCCCGGGGGGGTAATTCTAGCCAACAAGTTGCCCACGGGCCAGCACTGTGCCCTGGTGGCCAAGAAGGCCAATGGTCTCCTGGTGGTGGCCAGCAGGTGGAGGGAGGTCATCGTCCCACCTCTGCTCTGCCCACAGCTGGAGCACTGGGACCAGTTCTGGGCTCCCCCAGTTCCAGAAGGACTGGGAGCTGCTGGGGAGAGTCCAGGGGGGGCTCGAGGATGATGAGGGGCTGGAGCATCTCTGGGCTGAGGGACCTGGGGCTGTTCAGCTGGAGAAGAGCAGGCTGAGGGGGGACCTCATCGATGTTGATGAACATCTAAAGGGTGGGGGGCAAGAGGATGGGGCCAGACTCTTCCCAGTGGTGCCCAGGGACAGGACAAGGGGTGACGAGCACAAAATGGGACACAGGAAATTCCAAAAAAATCAGGAAAAAGGTCTTTCCTGTGAGGGTGCCAGAGAGGGTGTGGAGTCTCCTTCTCTGGAGATCTTCAAACCCCACCTGGACACATCCAGCCTGCTCTGGGTGGCCTTGCTCTGGCAGGGGTGGGACTGGGAGACCTCCAGAGGTCCCTCCCACCCCTAAAATTCTGTGATTCCGTGATTTTGTGGGTGGGAAGGGCTCCCTCGGGCTCCCTCACATCCCCCTGCTGCCCCTTCCCCGTCCTTACCACGGGGTCTTTCACTATGTCCAACAGGCTGATGATGTTGGGGCCTCCTCGGAGGTTCTCCAGGATTTTAATCTCCCGCTTGATCTTCTTCTTTTTCACAGGCTGAGGAAAGAGGAAGAGGAAGAGGGAAGAGCAAAGGAGAAGCCAGTTGCCAGCCGATGACCCTCTCGCTGCCACCCGCAGCAGGGGAAGGCGGAGGAGCCTTGGTCCATCTATCCATCATGCAAAAGAACCCCTGAGGAGCAGGTACGTTCTCCAGGTCCTCCCAGTCTACTTCTGGGGGGGGTCTGACCCCACCTCTGCCCCCCTGACAGAGCCCCCAGCATCACCCAGCCCCATGGAGGGAGGGAGGAGAGCGATTCCAGGTCACCATCACCCAAATGGCCCCAAAGAAGGGCGTCCTGGGAGCCCCTCTCCAAAGGAACCGAGGTCCCTGCCTTCAGGACATTCTTTTACTACAGAAAAATAAAGGCTTTAAAGCTCAAGTTTTGTTTCCTCAAGTCCCAGGTTTGGCTGAAATTTTGGAAACAGTGACCCAAGGACAGCAGAATCCTGTGAAAAAGGGTATCCATGCCTCGGTCACCCCCCGGCCCAGGGACATTCCCCCAGGGATGTGGGGACAGCTCTGAGGTGCCCCCCAAACCTGCCCCACGTCCTTCTCCTGCCTCCGGAGACGGGATGCTCTTTCCTGCCTTTTGGAGCTACCTTCCTTCTTCTTCTTCTCCTCCATCCCAGGCCGGGCGAGAGACACACACGGCAAATTAATTAACGAGGGCATTTCTCTCTCGTCACCTCCGTCCCCACCTTTTCTTCACGCCTGTTTTTGTTGTGGTCCTTAATGGTTGCCCTCCCTCCCTTCCCACCCCCGCAGGATTCCTTCCAACCCACCCAACCCTCCAGGCTCTAATTACACAGGGCTTGACGAGGCCACAGAAATTAGCTCCTCACCGCAAGCGGAGGAGCCCAGCGGTGACCCCGTGAGCCTGAGGAGGATGAGAGAGGAGAAATGGGTCCGTGGGTGGCCTCCGGGTCCTGCCCAAGCTCCCGGGGCAAGAACGGGTCCCTGCCCGGTGGCCTGACCATCCCCCCGTGTCCTGCTCATCCCAGGAGAGCTCTCCGGGCTCTGCTGACTCCGGCACCGGGAGATTTTATCAGCTTGGGTGAAAAACGGTGCTGAACTGGTGAGGTTGTGACCCAAAACCTGGCCAAGAAGGCCAGTGTCATCCTGGGGGGCATCAGGAAGAGCATGGAGATCTTCCAGGGAGGTCACCTTCCCCCTCTGCTCTGCCCTGGGGAGGCTGGAGAGTTGGGTGGTGAGGAACCTCATGAGGTTCTACCAGAGCAAGGGTAGGGACCTGCCCCTGGGGAGGAATAACCCCATGGACCAGTAGAGGTTGGGGGTGACCTGCTGGGGAGCAGCTCTGGGGGAAAAGACCTGGTGGACAACAGGATGCCCAAGGGCCAGCAACGGGCCCTGGTGGGCAAGAAGGCCAATGGCATCTTGGGGGGCATCAGGAAGAGCATGGAGAACCTCCAGGGAGGTCACCCCCCCTGCTCTGCTCTGCTCTGCCCTGGGGAGGCCCCAGCTGGAGCTCTGGGACCAGTTGTGGGCTCCCCAGTTGCAGAAGGACAGGGAACTGCTGGAGAGGGTCCAGCAAAGGGCTCCAAAGATGCTTTTGGGCCTGGAGCATCTCTGTGCTGAGGAAAGGCTGAGGGACTTGGGGCTGTTGAGTGTGGAGAAGAGAAGGCTGAGGGGGGGTCTGCTCAAGGCCTCTAAAGACTGGAAGGGGGGGTGTCAGGAGGATGGGGCCAGGCTTTTTGCAGTGGTGCCCAGGGCCAGGAGGAGAGGGACCGGGCCCCAACTGGGACAGGGGAAGTTCCACCTCAAGCTGAGGAGGAGCTTGTTTGGGGTGAGGGTGGCAGAGCCCTGGCAGAGGCTGCCCAGAGAGGGGCTGGAGTCTCCTCCTCTGGAGACATTCCCACCCCCCTGGACCCGTTCCTGTGGGACCTGCTCTGGGTGCCCCTGCTCTGGGTGGGGGTTGGAGGAGATGATCTCCAGAGGTCCCTTCCCACCCAGCATCACCCTGGGATTCCTTCTGCCTCCACCCATCTCCAGGTTTGCTGGGAAGCACTTCCACCATCCCTCTCCTCATGACTCCCCTTCTTGGGGAGGAGACAAAGCAGCTGAGACGTTTGCCTGGGGGCCACCATGAGATCATCCCCATCTCCACCAGAGAGGGCAGGAAGAGAAGACGCAGAAGAACCAGAGGAACCAAACCGGTAGAGGAAATATAAAAAAAACCAAAACCCCTACCTTGAGGATTTTCACCACCACTTTCTCGTTGTTGGTGATGTTGATGGCTTCGAAGACTTCGCTGTACTTGCCCCGGCCCAGTTTCCGCACAAGCTGGTAGTCATCTTGGTTGCTGTTGGGGAGAAAGGGAGAGACAAGAGATGAGGAGGTGGTGGAGCTCTGCCTGCTTTAGAGCCAACCCTTCTCAACTCCCCCTCCAGGGAAGGTGATGTTCTTGGGGGGGGTCAGTCTACGGAAAATGGGGTGTTCCTGCCGTGCCCAGGGCTGGAGAGAAGAAGCCACCACCACAAACCCACCAGCGTACATCTCCCTGGTGGAGGTGGCCACCAGACCTTGCAGGTGTCACAGGGAGCTTGGAGACAGTGTGTGTGTCCCCCCCGGCCATCTAATCCCCCCTCTACACCCCAAAAATGTCTCCTCCAACACCCCAAGCTGGGGTGCTCCCTCCCAGCCTCATCTCTCCTCCCCCCCACCCCATGGAGACGATGCTTTCCCACCTTCCCCTCAACCCAAGTTCCTGAAGAGGAGGCGGTGGGGCTACAAGGACTCCAAAATTCCAGAGCCCCCCCCAGCAGTACTCTGGAATACAAGAAATGGGAAGAAAATAAAACAACTCCTAAAACCTCCAGGTTTTGAAACCCCACAAAGGTCTCAAGTGAAGGACCCAGGGACCAGCAGAAGCTGCTGAGCTGGGGGCAAATGGGGGGGGAAGAGCTGGGCCCCCCCCGGGGATTCCATAGGGATAAACACATGGAGGGAAGGGAGGGAACAACAGGATGGGAAAAGGTTGATTTCACAAATTGCTAATTAGCAGAGGGGGTGAGCGGGGGGGGGCAGCACCGGGAGGAAGAGGAGGGTTCGGCTTCAGCCTCCGCTCCTGCTCCTTCAGGCTGGGAGAGCCCAGCCTTCCAGATGGGGAGGATTAATTAATAATTAATTCAGCTTCACTGAGGGCTGGGGGGGGGGAGAGGGCAGCCAGGGAAAAACCACTTCACTCCAAGGATTGTTTGGGTGGGAATAAGAAGAACCCACCCCAAAACCCCCGGGATGCTCTCCAGAGGCGGGGAATTTCCCTCCCGGAGAGATTCCCCAAGGCACTGCCCTGGAACGGGGGGATCTGGATAAAAACCTGCTGGAAATGGATAAAAATCTCCTGGAAGTGGATGAAAACCTGCTGGAAGTGGATAAAAATCTACTGGAAGTGGATAAAAATCTGCTGGAAATGGATAAAAATCTGCTGGAAGTGGCTAAGAAGCTTTTTTTTCCCCATTTCTAGGTCACTGGTCCCAGCGAGCGGCAGGGGTTGGAGGAAGAGGAGGGAGAGCACTGGGGAGGGCTCCTAATCCGGCGCGGGTGGTAGCCCCATGGCCAGCTGCCAGCCCCCAGGGACCACCCCTCCGTGCCCCCCGGCTGGGGGGAAAAACCTGATTTGAGAGATTTTCTTTTAGCAGAACCAGAGAAGTCCCACGATGTCCCCAGGGTGTCCCCAGGGTGCTCCCAAGCAGGGGAGCGTTTCACTGAAGCCCAGGATGATGTGGGGCTGGAAGGGACTTCTGGAGATCATCTCCTCCAACCCCCACCCAGAGCAGGGGCACCCAGAGCAGGGGCACCCAGAGCAGGTCCCACAGGAACGGGTCCAGGGGGGTGGGAATGTCTCCAGAGAAGGAGACTCCAGCCCCTCTCTGGGCAGCCTCTGCCAGGGCTCTGCCACCCTCACCCCAAACAAGCTCCTCCTCAGCTTGAGGTGGAACTTCCCCTGTCCCAGTTGGGGCCCGGTCCCTCTCCTCCTGGCCCTGGGCACCACTGGAAAAAGCCTGGCCCCATCCTCCTGACACCCCCCCTTCCAGTCTTTAGAGGCCTTGAGCAGACCCCCCCTCAGCCTTCTCTTCTCCACACTCAACAGCCCCAAGTCCCTCAGCCTTTCCTCAGCACAGAGATGCTCCAGGCCCAAAAGCAGCTTTGGAGCCCTTTGCTGGACCCTCTCCAGCAGTTCCCTGTCCTTCTGGAACTGGGGAGCCCAGAACTGGTCCCAGTGCTCCAGCTGGGGCCTCCCCAGGGCAGAGCAGAGGGGGAGGGTGACCTCCCTCAAGGTTCTCCCTGCTCTTCTTGTTGCCCCCCAAGATGCCATTGGCCTTCTTGGCCATCAGGACCCATTGCTGGCCCATGGGCATCCTGGTGTCCACCAGGTCTTTTCCCCCAGAGCTGCTCCCCAGCAGGTCACCCCCAACCTCTACTGGTCCATGGGGTTATTCCTCCCCAGGGGCAGGACCCTACCCTTGCCCTAACCACTAGTGACCAGACCAAGGAGACCGACCCAATGATATTCTCTAAAAGTTGCAATAAAGCCACTTAAAATAAATCACAGGATGCTATGGGGCTGGAAGGGATCTCTTGAGACCATCTCCTCCAACCCCCACCCAGAGCAGGGGCACCCAGAGCAGGTCCCACAGGAACGGGTCCAGGGGGGTGGGAATGTCTCCAGAGAAGGAGACTCCAGCCCCTCTCTGGGCAGCCTCTGCCAGGGCTCTGCCACCCTCACCCCAAACAAGCTCCTCCTCAGCTTGAGGTGGAACTTCCCCTGTCCCAGTTGGGGCCCGGTCCCTCTCCTCCTGGCCCTGGGCACCACTGCAAAAAGCCTGGCCCCATCCTCCTGACACCCCCCCTTCCAGTCTTTAGAGGCCTTGAGCAGACCCCCCCTCAGCCTTCTCTTCTCCACACTCAACAGCCCCAAGTCCCTCAGCCTTTCCTCAGCACAGAGATGCTCCAGGCCCAAAAGCAGCTTTGGAGCCCTTTGCTGGACCCTCTCCAGCAGTTCCCTGTCCTTCTGGAACTGGGGAGCCCAGAACTGGTCCCAGAGCTCCAGCTGGGGCCTCCCCAGGGCAGAGCAGAGGGGGAGGGTGACCTCCCTCAAGGTTCTCCCTGCTCTTCTTGTTGCCCCCCAAGATGCCATTGGCCTTCTTGGCCATCAGGACCCATTGCTGGCCCATGGGCATCCTGGTGTCCACCAGGTCTTTTCCCCCAGAGCTGCTCCCCAGCAGGTCACCCCCAACCTCTACTGGTCCATGGGGTTATTCCTCCCCAGGGGCAGGACCCTACCCTTGCCCTGGTAGAACCTCATGAGGTTCCTCACCACCCAACTCTCCAGCCTCTCCAGGTCTCTCTGGAAGGCGGCACAACCTTCTGGTGCGTCACCCCCAACTCCCAGTTGGGTGTCACCATTCCCAAGCTCCCCCCAGCGTGGTTATTCCCCACCAGCACCCTGGGGAGACTGGTTTTTCTCCCATCTCCCAGCAATCAAAGCCAAACCCTCGTTAATTAAGCGCTCGCTTCAAGCCAGGGCGCCTGGGGGTGGCTGTGAAACTCTTCCATCCAAGGGGGGGTTCCACTCCCAAGGTGACACGTGGGGCTCCCCGGGGAAAATGGGGACCCCTCTTCCCCCGAAAGGCCGATGTTGAGGGGATCAGTGTGTGTGTGTGTGTGTCCCAGTCCCTGCTGTCCCCCCCCCGGGACGTACCCCCATTCCACGACGTGCGACTCGTAGTCCCAGTACTCGCGGGGTCTCTGGGTGTTGACGTCGGCGTAGACCCTGGCCCGGCTGGGCACCGGCCCCGACATCCTTCGGTCACCCTAAAAACACAAACACACCTCAGTCGGGGGGGGTCAGGGGGGGACACACACTGGGGTAGAGCAGAGAGAGAAAAAAAGGG
>NW_015091040.1:352292-358357 GCF_001431845.1 Calidris pugnax | reverse complement strand
GCCCCCCCCACCTTGGTTCTCCCCCCCCAGGAGCCAGCCCCCCCGGGTCCTCCCCAAACTTGCTGCCTTTGGGAGGAAAACAGGGGAAAAAATCATGCCAATGGACAAAAGGTGGCACCTCCAAAGTGGGGACAAACGCCACGGGGCCGGGGGGGCAGAGGGACACAGAGAGGGGGGGTGTGTGAGGATGAGGAGGGAGGTCCAGCCCCCGGGCACGGGGCGAAGGCCAGCGCTGGCAGAGGGCAAGGAGCCCCGAGCCAAACCCTGTCACCTCCCCAAGGACACGGGGACGGAGCCGTTCCAGCCCCCGGCAGCCAGGAACGGCGCGAGCCCCGCAGAGCCAACCCCGGGCCGTGACATGCTGGTGGCACCCACTGGTGGCACCACGTGACATCACCCGTGAGCCCACTGGCCCAATGACACCACCTGGGAGCCCACCGGCCCTGGTGGCACCAACTGGGAGCCCACTGGCCCTGGTGGCACCGCCTGTAAGCCCACTGGCCCAGTGACACCAACTGGGAGCCCACTGGCCCAGTGACATCACCCGTGAGCCCACCGGCCCTGGTGGCACCAACTGGGAGCCCACTGGCCCAGTGACACCACGTGTGAGCCCACTGGCCCTGGTGGCACCAACTGGGAGCCCACTGGCCCAATGACACTGCCTGGGAGCCCACTGGCACACACCACATGGCACCCACTGGTGACACCCACTGCCTGGCACCCACTAGTGGCACCCACCATGTGACATGCTGGTGGCACCCACTGGTGGCACCACTGTGTGACACCTACCACATGGCACCCACTGGTGGCACCCACCACATGGCAACCACTGCGTGACACACTGGTGACACCCACTGCTGACACAAACCATGTGACACCCACTGGTGGCACCCACTGCCTGGCACCCACCACGTGGCACCCACTGGTGACACCCACTGTGTGGCAACCACTGCGTGGCACACTGGGAGCCCACTGGCCCAGTGACATCACCTGTGACCTCACTGACCCTGGTGGCACCGCCTCTGAGCCCACCAGCCCAGTGACACCGCTTGGGAGCCCACTGGCCCAGTGACATCACATGTGAGCCCACCAGCCCAATGACATCACCTGGGAGCCCACTGGCCCAGTGACACCAACTGGGAGGCCACCAACCCTGGTGGCACCGCCTCTGAGCCCACTGGCCCAGTGACATCACCCGTGAGCCCACCGGCCCAGTGACACCAACTGGGAGTCCACCGGTCCAGTGACACCAACTGGGAGCCCACCGGCCCAGTGACACCAACTGGGAGCCCACTGGCCCAGTGACAGGTGCCCCCCACCCCTCCTGGTGTCCCCCCTCCTCCCTGATGCCCCCCTCCTTGTCATCGCTGCACCACGGCTCAGGAAAGCCCCCCGGGGGCCGCGTAGCACATGCTGGTGGCACCATTGTGTGACACCTACCACATGGCACCCACTGGTGACACCCACTGCCTGGCACACACCACATGGCAACCACCGCGTGACACACTGGTGGCACCCACTGGTGACACAAACCATGTGACACCCACTGCCTGGCACACACCACGTGGCACCCACTGGTGACACCCACTGTGTGGCAACTACTGCGTGGCACCCACCGCCTGGCACCCACTGGTGGCACCCACCACGTGGCAACCCCTGCGTGACAACCCACTAGTGGCACCCACCATGTGACATGCTGGTGGCACCCACTGGTGGCACCACTGTGTGACACCTACCACATGGCACCCACTGGTGGCACCCACCACATGGCAACCACTGCGTGACACACTGGTGACACCCACTGCTGACACAAACCATGTGACACCCACTGGTGGCACCCACTGCCTGGCACCCACCACGTGGCACCCACTGGTGACACCCACTGTGTGGCAACCACTGCGTGGCACCCACCGCCTGGCACCCACTGGTGGCACCCACCACGTGGCAACCCCTGCGTGACACACTGGTGGCACCCACCAGCAACCACCGCCTGGCACCCACTGGTGGCACCCACCGCGTGACATGCTGGTGGCACACACCACCTGGCACCCACCAGTGACACCTACTGTGTGGCACCCACTGTGCGACACGCTGGTGGCACCCACTGGCACCCGCTGGTGACACAAACACCACGTGGCACCCACTCGTGGCACCCGTGTGGCACCACCCGTGAGCCCACCGGCCCAGTGACACCAACTGGGAGTCCACCGGTCCAGTGACACCAACTGGGAGCCCACCAGCCCAGTGACACCAACTGGGAGCCCACTGGCCCAGTGACATCACCCGTGAGCCCACCGGCCCTGGTGGCACCAACTGGGAGCCCACTGGCCCAGTGACACCACGTGTGAGCCCACTGGCCCTGGTGGCACCAACTGGGAGCCCACTGGCCCAATGACACTGCCTGGGAGCCCACTGGCACACACCACATGGCACCCACTGGTGACACCCACTGCCTGGCACCCACTAGTGGCACCCACCATGTGACATGCTGGTGGCACCCACTGGTGGCACCACTGTGTGACACCTACCACATGGCACCCACTGGTGGCACCCACCACATGGCAACCACTGCGTGACACACTGGTGACACCCACTGCTGACACAAACCATGTGACACCCACTGGTGGCACCCACTGCCTGGCACCCACCACGTGGCACCCACTGGTGACACCCACTGTGTGGCAACCACTGCGTGGCACCCACCGCCTGGCACCCACTGGTGGCACCCACCACGTGGCAACCCCTGCGTGACACACTGGTGGCACCCACCAGCAACCACCGCCTGGCACCCACTGGTGGCACCCACCGCGTGACATGCTGGTGGCACACACCACCTGGCACCCACCAGTGACACCTACTGTGTGGCACCCACTGTGCGACACGCTGGTGGCACCCACTGGCACCCGCTGGTGACACAAACACCACGTGGCACCCACTCGTGGCACCCGTGTGGCACCCGTGTGGCACCCACTGGTGGCACACACTGTGTCACACACACCACGTGGCACCCACCACGTGACATGCTGGTGGCACCCACTGGTGGCACACACTGTGTCACACACACCACATGGCACCCACTGGTGGCACCCACCGTGTGGCACGCTGGTGGCACCCACCACATGACATGCTGGTGGCACCCACTGGCACCTTGGCACCCACTGACACCCGCTGGTGACACACACACCATGTGGCATCCACTGGTGGTACCCACCGTGTGGCACCCACTGGTGGCACACACTGTGTCACACACACCACATGGCACCCACTGGTGGCACCCACCGCCTGACATGCTGGTGGCACCCACTGGTGGCACAGATTGTGTCACACACACCACATGGCACCCACCATGTGGCACCCACCGTGTCACACACACCACATGGCACCCACTGGTGGCACCCACCACGTGACATGCTGGTGGCACCCGCTGGTGGCACACACCACCTGGCACCCACCAGTGACACCCACCGTTTGACACATTGGTGGCACCCACTGGCACCCACTGGTGACACACACACCACGTGGCACCCAGTCGTGGCACCCACCGTGTGGCAACCACTGGTGACACACACCATGTCACACCCACTGGTGGCACCCACCAGCAACCTGCTGGTGGCACCCACTGGTGGCACACACCACGTGTCACCCACTGGTGGCACCCAATGGTAGCATGCACAGGTGGCACCCACTGTGTGGAACCAACTGCGTGGCACCCACCATGTGGCACCCACCGGTGGCACCCACCACGTGGCACACGCTGGTGGCACACATTGTGTCACACACACCACGTGGCACCCACCACGTGACACGCTGGTGGCAGCTGCTGGTGGCACACACCATGTGACACCCACTGGTGGCACCCAGTGGTAGCATGCACAGGTGGCACTCACCACGTGGCACACACTGCCTGGCACCTACCACGTGGCACACACCGGAGACACCCACTGGTGACACTCACCACGTGGCACACGCTGGTGGCACACGCTAGTGGCACCCACTGGTGGCATCCACTGCGTGGCACCCACCGTGGGGAACCAGCTGCGTGGCACCCACTGGTGGCACCCAGTGGTGACACTCACCACATGGCACACACTGGTGGCACCAACCGTGTGGCACCCACCGGTGACACCCACTGCGTGGCACCCACTGGTGGCACCCACCGTGTCACAGCCACTGGTGACACACGCTGGTGTCCCCCACTGCATGGCACCCACTGGTGGCACCCACTTGCCAACAGCCTGGGCTGCCCCCCCCACCGCCGTACCCTGGCACCGACGTGTCACCGTGTCACCCGCACGGGGCTGGTGACACCCCACAGCGCTGGGCACCTCTGCCCAACGCCATCCCCTGCCATCACACCCACAGCCCCATGGGGCACCCCCACACCCCCCTGTGTCACCATCACACCCACACACACCTGTGTTCACCATCACACCCACACACACCTGTGTTCACCATCACACACCCCTGTGTCACCATCACACCCACACACACCTGTGTTCACCATCACACACCCCTGTGTCACCATCACACCCACACACACCTGTGTTCACCATCACACACCCCTGTGTCACCATCACACCCACACACCCCCATGTTCACCAACACACCCACAAACCCCATGTTCACCATCACACACACCCCACACACCCCTGTGTTCACCGTGACACACACATCCTCCCATGTTCACCATCACATGTTCACACTCACACATGTTCACTATCACACACACCCACACGCACCCACCTGTGATCACCATCACACCCACACACCCCACACCCCCTGTGTTCACCATCACCCACACCCCCTCCATGTTCACCAACACACCCACACACCCCCCGTGTTCACCCTCGCACCCCTCCTCACACTCACCACCCCCACCCCGTTCACCCCTCCACAGACACAAGCACTCAGGACACCATCACACTCACACCCCCGCTGTCACACCCTCACACACACTCACACTCACCCCCTCACACCCCCAGCTCTCGCAGCCCATCACACTCACCCCCCCCCACACACCCCCCCCACACCTCATCACACTCACACCCCCCTGTGCTCACACTCACCCCCCCCCACACACCCCCCCCACACCTCATCACACTCACACCCCCCTGTGCTCACACTCACCCCCCCCCACACACCCCCCCCACACCTCATCACACTCACACCCCCCTGTGCTCACACTCACCCCCCCCCACACACCCCCCCCACACCTCATCACACTCACACCCCCCTGTGCTCACACTCACCCCCCCCCACACACCCCCCCCACACCTCATCACACTCACACCCCCCTGTGCTCACACTCACCCCCCCCCACACACCCCCCCCACACCTCATCACACTCACACCCCCCTGTGCTCACACTCACCCCCCCCCACACACCCCCCCCACACCTCATCACACTCACACCCCCCTGTGCTCACACTCACCCCCCCCCACACACCCCCCCCACACCTCATCACACTCACACCCCCCTGTGCTCACACTCACCCCCCCCCACACACCCCCCCCACACCTCATCACACTCACACCCCCCTGTGCTCACACTCACCCCCCCCCACACACCCCCCCCACACCTCATCACACTCACACCCCCCTGTGCTCACACTCACCCCCCCCCACACACCCCCCCCACACCTCATCACACTCACACCCCCCTGTGCTCACACTCACCCCCCCCCACACACCCCCCCCACACCTCATCACACTCACACCCCCCTGTGCTCACACTCACCCCCCCCCACACACCCCCCCCACACCTCATCACACTCACACCCCCCTGTGCTCACACTCACCCCCCCCCACACACCCCCCCCACACCTCATCACACTCACACCCGCCTGCACAAACCCCCAGGCACTCACCCTCACACCCACCCTCACACCATCACACTCACACACCCCCACACGCGCCCCTCACACACTCACACTCACCATGCTTGCACACACACTCGCATTGACACAGCCCCACACTCGCACCCTAAAACACCCCCCTGCTCACACTCACACCTCTGTGCTCACACTTGCACCCCTGCTCCCCATCACACTCACACACCCCCACAC
>NW_015091040.1:350391-350614 GCF_001431845.1 Calidris pugnax | reverse complement strand
GGCGGGGCGGGAGGGGGAGCGGGGCGCCCAGTGCCACCAGTGATCCCCGGACTGGGACCGGTGCGACCAGTGCTCCTGAGAATGGGACCAGTGCTCCCAGAGCTCCCAGTGCTCCCGGGACTGGGACCAGTGCTCCCAGTGCTCCTAGTGCTCCCGGGACTGGGAGTGGTGCTCCCAGTAATGGGACCAGTGCTTCCAGTGGTCCCAGTGCTCACGGGACTGG
>NW_015091040.1:348834-350159 GCF_001431845.1 Calidris pugnax | reverse complement strand
GGCGGGGCGGGAGGGGGAGCGGGGCGCCCAGTGCCACCAGTGATCCCCGGACTGGGACCGGTGCGACCAGTGCTCCTGAGAATGGGACCAGTGCTCCCAGAGCTCCCAGTGCTCCCGGGACTGGGACCAGTGCTCCCAGTGCTCCTAGTGCTCCCGGGACTGGGAGTGGTGCTCCCAGGAATGGGACCAGTGCTCCCAGTGCTCCCAGTGCTCACGGGACTGGGACCGGTGCTCCCAGGAATGGGACCAGTGCGCCCAGTGCTCCCAATGCTCCTGGGAGGGGGACCAGGACCAGTGCTCCCAGTGCTTCTGGAACTGTGACTGGGACTGGTGTTTCCAGTGCTCCCAGTACTCCTGGGACTGGGACCGGTGCTCCCAGTGATCCTGAGAATGGGACCAGTGTTCCCAGTGCTCCCAGGAATGAGACCAGTGTGCCCAGTGCTCCCAGTGCTCCCAGGACTGTGACCGGTGCTCCCTGGAATGGGACCAGTGCTCCCAGTGCTCCCAGTGCTCCTGGCAATGGGAGTGGTGCTCCCAGTGCTCCTGGGAATGGGACCAGTGCTCCCAGTACGCCCAATGCTCCTGGGAATGGGACCAGTGCTCCCAGGAATGGGACCAGTGCTCCCAGTACGCCCAATGCTCCCGGGACTGGGACCAGTGCTCCCAGTGCTCCCAGGACTGGGACCAGTGCTCCCAGTGTTCCTGGGAATTGGACCAGTGATCCCAGTGCTCCCAGTGCTCCCGGGACTGGGACCGGTGCTCCCAGTGCTCCTGGGAAGGGGACCACCGGGATCACCAGGGCTGTGCCAGCTCACCAGGGCTGTGCTGGTTCACTAGGACTGTGCCAGTTCACCAAGACTGTGCCAGCTCACCATAACCATGCTGGCTTCACCATCACCATACCAGCTCACCAGGGCTGTGTCAACTCACCAGGGCTGCACCAACTCACCATCACCATACAGCTCACCAGAGCTGTACCAGCTCACCAGGGCTGTGCCAGCTCACCAGAGCTGTGTCTGGCTCACCAGGGCTGTGCCAACTCACCATAACCATACTGGTTTCACCATCACTGTACCAGCTCACCAGGGATGTACCAACTCACTCACCATCACCATACAGCTCACCAGGGCAGCACCATCTCACCAGGGCTGTTCCGTTTCACCAGGCCCCGTGCCAGGGTGCGGGTGCCACTGCCCTGTTTAGGGGTACGGGTGAGCACCCCCTCCCCCCCATTTGCCCCCCCATATCCGGGAGCCCCCCCCCCCCCGTGGCCGGTGCCAGGGACGGGCGCTGCCGGATGCGCCGTGGCCATGGGGCCGGATTGT
>NW_015091040.1:338422-338948 GCF_001431845.1 Calidris pugnax | reverse complement strand
TCCCAGTGCTCCCAGTGCTCCCGGGACTGGGACCGGTGCTCCCAGGAATGGGACCAGTGCGCCCAGTGCTCCCAATGCTCCTGGGAGGGGGACCAGGACCAGTGCTCCCAGTGCTTCTGGAACTGTGACTGGGACTGGTGTTTCCAGTGCTCCCAGTACTCCTGGGACTGGGACCAGCACTCCCAGTGCTCCCGGGACTGGGACCGGTGCTCCCAGTGATCCTGAGAATGGGACCAGTGTTCCCAGTGCTCCCAGGAATGAGACCAGTGTGCCCAGTGCTCCCAGTGCTCCCAGGACTGTGACCGGTGCTCCCTGGCCCAGTGCTCCCAATGCTCCTGGGAGGGGGACCAGGACCAGTGCTCCCAGTGCTTCTGGAACTGTGACTGGGACTGGTGTTTCCAGTGCTCCCAGTACTCCTGGGACTGGGACCAGCACTCCCAGTGCTCCCGGGACTGGGACCGGTGCTCCCAGTGATCCTGAGAATGGGACCAGTGTTCCCAGTGCTCCCAGGAATGAGACCAGTGGG
>NW_015091040.1:336051-338002 GCF_001431845.1 Calidris pugnax | reverse complement strand
GGGGGGTGAGGGGGGGCTGTGCGGGTCGGGGTGCCCCGGGGAAGGGGGTGCTGCCCGCCTGGAGGACCCCAGGGTGGGGGGGTCCCCCCCCACAGCAGCCCCCAGGGTGAGCCCAGCACCCCAATACGAGGTGCCCAGCACCCCCATATTGCCCAGTGGCACTGGGGGGTCCCCAGCTGAGGCTCTGGGTTTGGGGGTCCCCGTTGTGGTGCTGAGGCTGGGGGTCCCCACTGTGGGGCCCAGCCCACGGCTCTGGGATCCCCCAAAAAGGCACTGGGGGGTCCCTGCTGAAGTTCCGGGTTTGGGGGTCCCCAGAGCTGTGCCATTGGGACCCAGGAATGGCACTGGGGTCCCCAAAGGGGTGCTGGGGGGTCCCCGTCGTGGCTCTGGGGTCCCCAAAATGGTGCTGGGGGACCTGGTCACGCCTCAGGGGTCCCCAAAATGGTGCTGGGGGTTCCAGTCATGGCTCTGGGGTCCCCAAAGGGCTGCTGGGGGTCCCCGTCGTGGCTCTGGGGTCCCCACAGTGATACTGGGGGTCCTGGCCATGGCTCTGAATTTGGGGGTCCCCCCAGAGGTGTGCTGTGGGACCCAGGAATGGTGCTGGACCTGGGGGTCCCCAGTGTGGCACTGGGGGTCCCCAGAGTGGTGCCAGGGGTCCCGGTCATGGTTCAGGGGTCCCCAAAGAGGTGCTGGGGGTCCTGGTCACGTCTCAGGGGTCCCCAAAAGTGGTGCTGGGGGTCCCAGTCATGGCTCTGGACCTGGGGTCCCCAAAGTGGTGTTGGAGGGTCCCAACTGGGCCTCTGTGTTTTGGGGTCCCCAGAGCTGTGTCCCAGCCGGAGCACTGGGAATGGGGGTCCCCAAAGTGGGGGGGTCCCAGTCGTGGCTCTGGGGTCCCCAAAGTAGCTTTGGAGGGTCCCAACTGGGCCTCTGCATTTTGGGGTCCCCAGCTGTGTCCCAGCCGTAACACTGGGAATGGGGGTCCCCAGAGTGGTGCTGGGGGTCCCGGTCACGTCTCAGGGGTCCCCAAAGTGGCCCCGGGGGTCCCGGTCATAGCTCAGGGGTCTCCCAAAATGGTGCTGGGGGTCCTGCTACCACCTCTGGAGTCCCCCACAGAGGTGCTGGGGGTCCCAGTCGTGGCTCTGGGGTCCCCCAAAGTGGCCCCAGGGGTGCCGGTCACGTCTCAGGGGTCCCTACAGCCGCACAAGGGCTCCCAGGGCAGCGCCGGTGCCCGGTACCGATGCTGATGCCCGGTGCCGGTGCCCGGTTGCCGGTACCGAGCCGCAGTGCCGGTGCCCGGTGCGGGTGCCGATGTCAGTGCCCGGTGCCCGGTGCTGCTGCCCGGTAGCCGGTTCCCGGTGCGGAGCCGCAGCGGCGGTGCCGGTGGTGATGCTGAGCCCGGTACCCGGTGCCGGTGGTGATGCTGATCCCGGTGCCCGGTGCCGGTTCCGGTGGCGGTGCGGAGCCGCAGTGGCGGTGCCGGTGCGGGGATTGGCTGGCCCGGGGCCACCTGGCTCCTCCCCAGCCCCATGCGGCTATAACGGCCCCGGGCGGCGCCGGGCCGGCTCCCGCAGCGCCGCCAGCCCCGCAGCCGCAGGCATGGCCCAGCCCCGCAGGTGAGCCCCGGGAACCCCCCCTCTGCCGCCCCCGGCCCGGGGGGACAGGGGGTACGGGGGCACCGCCACCCCAGCACCCCCCGCTCTGGGGGAGCCCGGGGGGCATCTCCTGGGCAGCACCTGGGGGGTCCCTGGGGCATCTCCGGGCAGAAATGGGGGGTCCTGGGGGCGTCCCTCAGCAGCTCTGGGGGGGCATTGTCCTGGCAGAGCTGGGGGGTCCATGGGGCATCTCCCGGGCAGCACTTGAGGGGTCCCTGAGGCATCTCCTGGGCAGCACTTGGGGGGTCCCTGGGGCATCTCCTGGCAGAAATGGGGGGGCCTGGGGGCATCTCCCAGCA
>NW_015091040.1:326738-327381 GCF_001431845.1 Calidris pugnax | reverse complement strand
GTCTCAGGGGTCCCCAAAGTGGTGCTGGGGGGTCCCAGTCATGGCTCAGGGGTCCCCACAGTGATACTGGGGGTCCTGGCCATGGCTCTGAATTTGGGGGTCCCCCCAGAGGTGTGCTGTGGGACCCAGGAATGGTGCTGGACCTGGGGGTCCCCAGTGTGGCACTGGGGGTCCCCAGAGTGGTGCCAGGGGTCCCGGTCATGGTTCAGGGGTCCCCAAAGAGGTGCTGGGGGTCCTGGTCACGTCTCAGGGGTCCCCAAAAGTGGTGCTGGGGGTCCCAGTCATGGCTCTGGACCTGGGGTCCCCAAAGTGGTGTTGGAGGGTCCCAACTGGGCCTCTGTGTTTTGGGGTCCCCAGAGCTGTGTCCCAGCCGGAGCACTGGGAATGGGGGTCCCCAAAGTGGTGCTGGGGGTCCCGGTCATGGCTCTGGGATCCCCAAAATGGTGCTGGGGGTCCCGGTCATGTCTCAGGTGTCCCCAGAGTGGCCCCGGGGGTCCCGGTCATGGCTCTGGGGTCCCCCAAAGTGGTACTGGGGATCCTGGTAACATCTCAGGGGTCCCCAAAGTGGCCCCGGGGGTCCCGGTCATAGCTCAGGGGTCTCCCAAAATGGTGCTGGGGGTCCTGCTACCACCTCTGGAGTCCC
>NW_015091040.1:324808-326635 GCF_001431845.1 Calidris pugnax | reverse complement strand
GGGGTCCCCAAAATGGTGCTGGGGGACCTGGTCACGCCTCAGGGGTCCCCAAAATGGTGCTGGGGGTTCCAGTCATGGCTCTGGGGTCCCCAAAGGGCTGCTGGGGGTCCCCGTCGTGGCTCTGGGGTCCCCACAGTGATACTGGGAGCTCAGGGGTCTCCCAAAATGGTGCTGGGGGTCCTGCTACCACCTCTGGAGTCCCCCACAGAGGTGCTGGGGGTCCCAGTCGTGGCTCTGGGGTCCCCCAAAGTGGCCCCAGGGGTGCCGGTCACGTCTCAGGGGTCCCTACAGCCGCACAAGGGCTCCCAGGGCAGCGCCGGTGCCCGGTACCGATGCTGATGCCCGGTGCCGGTGCCCGGTTGCCGGTACCGAGCCGCAGTGCCGGTGCCCGGTGCGGGTGCCGATGTCAGTGCCCGGTGCCCGGTGCTGCTGCCCGGTAGCCGGTTCCCGGTGCGGAGCCGCAGCGGCGGTGCCGGTGGTGATGCTGAGCCCGGTACCCGGTGCCGGTGGTGATGCTGATCCCGGTGCCCGGTGCCGGTTCCGGTGGCGGTGCGGAGCCGCAGTGGCGGTGCCGGTGCGGGGATTGGCTGGCCCGGGGCCACCTGGCTCCTCCCCAGCCCCATGCGGCTATAACGGCCCCGGGCGGCGCCGGGCCGGCTCCCGCAGCGCCGCCAGCCCCGCAGCCGCAGGCATGGCCCAGCCCCGCAGGTGAGCCCCGGGAACCCCCCCTCTGCCGCCCCCGGCCCGGGGGGACAGGGGGTACGGGGGCACCGCCACCCCAGCACCCCCCGCTCTGGGGGAGCCCGGGGGGCATCTCCTGGGCAGCACCTGGGGGGTCCCTGGGGCATCTCCGGGCAGAAATGGGGGGTCCTGGGGGCGTCCCTCAGCAGCTCTGGGGGGGCATTGTCCTGGCAGAGCTGGGGGGTCCATGGGGCATCTCCCGGGCAGCACTTGAGGGGTTCCTGAGGCATCTCCTGGGCAGCACTTGGGGGGTCCCTGGGGCATCTCCTGGCAGAAATGGGGGGTCCTGGGGGCATCTCCCAGCAGCTCTGGGGGGGCATCTCCTGGGCAGAGCTGGGGGGTCCTGGGGGCATCTCCCGGGCAGCACTTGAGGGGTCCCTGAGGCATCTCCCAGCAGCTCTGGGGGGCATCTCCCAGGCAGCACCTGGGGGGTCCTAGGGACATCTCCCAGCAGCTCTGGGGGGCATCGTCCTGGCAGAGCTGGGGGGGGTCCCTGGCGCATCTCCTGGCATCAACTGGGGGGCATCACCTGGCTGCAGCACTGGGGAGTTCTGGGGGGGCATGTCCCAGCAGCTGTGGGGAGTCCTGGGGGGGCATCCCACAGCAGCACCGAGGGGTCCCAGATGGGCATCGTCCCGGCAGAGCTGGGGGGTCCTGGGGGCATCTCCCACCAGTTCCTGGGGGCATCTCCAGGCAGCCCTGAGGGGTCCCAGGACATCTCCTGGCAGCTCTGGGGGGGTTGTTGGGGTCACCTCTGGGATGCACCCCCTGGTGTGTGGCAGTCTCCCCCCCCAGTTCCACCCTGTACCCCAATTCCGGGCTGCCCCGCTGCTCCCCACCTGGTTGGGGGGGGTCCCTGGGCACCCTCTGTGCCCCCCTGGGGGCCGCAGCATCTCCCCACCTTGGCCCATCACAGGCAGGGACAGGGCCAGGACACGGGTGACACCAGGGTGGGGACGGGGGGGGCCGCAGCCCCCTGCCCTCTCTGGGGTGACACCAACCTGGGGACGGGGACCACGGGGGCTGTAGGGCCCTACAGGAGACCGGGCTCCCCAGGAAGGGGCTGGTGCGGGTGCTGGGGGGTCG
>NW_015091040.1:323762-324627 GCF_001431845.1 Calidris pugnax | reverse complement strand
TGTCTGCCCCCCCCTCATGTCCCCACAGAGCCCACCAGCACCCTGGACGTGGCCCTTTCTGCAGAAGGACAGACGCCAGGTAGGGGACCGGGGCTGGGACCCCCCCAGAATCTCCTGGTGGGGGGCTAGGACCCCCCGCCCCACTCCCTGCCTCAGTTTCCCTCCGGGCCAAGGGCTGGAGGGGGCAGGGGGGGTGGGGGGCAGAGTGTGGGCTCACGTCCCCCCCAACTTGTCCCTTCCAGAGCCCGTCAGCCCGGCCAAGCTGGAGGCCTCCGGAGAGAGTGAGTGTCGGAGTGGGGACATGGGGGGCAGCCGGACCCCCGGCTGGGGGGTGGGACCCTGGGGTGTCTGCCCCCCAGCTCCTCCTGATGCCCCTTTAACTCCCCCCCAGGTGATCTCACCACCTCGGCACAGCGCCTGGGCAAAGGTAGGGCTGGGCTGGGGGCGAGAGGGCACAGGGACCCCCACCCTGGGCACAGGGACCCTCCAAAATGGGCACAGACCCCCACCCTGGGCACAGGGACCCTCTGAGACAGGCACAGCCCCCCACCCTGAGCACAGGCACCCTCCAACATGGGCAGAGACCCCCACCCTGGGCACAGAGACCCTCCAAAATGGGCACAGACCCCTGTCCTGCCTGTGTGGACCCCCACCCTGGGCACAGGGACCCATTGACACGGGCACAGGGACCCCCCACCCTGGGCACAGACCCCTGCCCTGGGCACAGAGACCCTCCAAAATGGGCACAGACCCCTGTCCTGCCTGTGTGGACCCCCACCCTGGGCACAGGGACCCTCCAACACGGGCACAGCCCCCCACCCTGTGACAAGACCCCAAGCAGTGCACTCACAGCCCCCCTGCCCGG
>NW_015091040.1:315575-321095 GCF_001431845.1 Calidris pugnax | reverse complement strand
GTCCTGGGGGCCGTTGAGTGTTTGCTCCCTCTGGGGCTGAGCTTACCCCCCATCTCGGTGGGCCCCCCCCCTGTTTTGGGTCCCCCCTGCCCGGGTCCCTTCCTGGCCGTCCTGGAGCCCATCTTTGGAAAGGGGTGTCTCCATCACCTGTGACAGAAAAGCCCAAAAAAAGCTTTTTTCATCATTTTAATGCTGCCCCCCCCAGTCCCTCCTCCTCTGGGTCCATCCCCGCCATCCCGCGCTCACGCTGGAGGCTCCAGCTCTGGGGCCACCACCAGCAGAAGGACATGGACCTGTTGGATGGGGCCAGAGGAGGCCATGGAGGTTCTGGGAGGGCTGGAGCCCCTCTGCTGGGAGGGGGGGCTGAGAGAGTTGGGGGGTTCAGCCTGGAGAAGAGAAGGCTCCAGGTAAAGGCAGACATGGGTCTCACCTTGAAGGCGCCGTCTTCTCCTCGTGGTGGCAATTCCTGAGTCTCCGGGCTCAGCTCTTGCTCCTGAAGTTGGCAGAGAGAACGTTCCCAGAGGGGACGACTTTGGTAGCACCAGGGGGGGGACAACCCCAGGGAAACAACCGAGGAACCCAACCCAAAGGCAGGAGGTGGAGGAAGCTGGAAGAGGAGCCATTTCAAGCCCTGACAGAGAGGAGGAGCACAGGCCACCACCATTCCAAGGGGACACCACCTCTGAGCAGGCCAAGCCAAGGCCAGGCTGAGCTAGGAAGGGGGGGGTCCGGTCCAAACATCCCCCACCCCATGGGCTGGACACTCTGCTGTGCGGGGACACCATAGAATCACTGGTTTGGGTGGGAAGGGCCCTCAAAGACCATCCACTTCCAACCCTTTGCCACGGGCAGGGACATCTTCAACCAGACCAGGTTGCTCAAAGCCTGGTGGGAGGTGTCCCTGCCCAGGGCAGGGGGTTGGAACTGGATGGTCTTTGAGGGCCCTTCCAACTCCAACCATTCCCTGACGATGGTGTGTTTCAGGGTGTGTGTGACACTTGTGGGCCTCTGGCCTTCCTGTCCCCATGTCCTCTCAGACAGGCTGGAGCCTTTTGGACACGGTGATGGGTGATGAGTTGACCCAACGTGACTTCTCATCTCTTTGGGAAGGGCCACAAGCCACAATGGATCTCGGGGACAGCAACTCCTGGACACTGCCACCGCTGCCCTGGTGGCAGGGGACAATGGCTTGTCCCCATGTCCAACCTGCAGCACGGCTATGGCCAAAACCAACGCCAAGATGCCTCCATGTCTTTGTGGTGGCCAAACAGCCAAGATGCCCTCATGGTGACCAAGCAGCAACCAGCCAAGATGCCTTTGTGGTGGCCAAGCAGCGACCAGCCAAGATGCCACCGGGGTGGCCAAGCAGTGACCAGCCAAGATGCCTTCATGGTGGCCAAGCAACGACCAGATGCCTTTGTGGTGGCCAAGCAGTGACCAACCAAGATGCCTTCATGGTGGCCAAACAACGACCAACCAAGATGCCTTCATGGTGACCAAGCAACGACCAGCCAAGGTGCCTTCATGGTGACCAAGCAACGACCAGCCAAGGTGCCTTCATGGTGGCCAAGCAGTGCCCACCCCAGAGCGGAGAAGAGCACGATGGGTGATTCCTGGGCCTTCATCCCATCCTCTTCCCCAAGGGATGACAAACATGAAGCCTCCAACCATAGAAAAGGCACCAGGTGACAGAGCGTTTGTTTTATATATATTTGTATGTATATATATAGAGAGATATTTATATATATATAGATAGAAGTGGGTTCTTCTTCTCTCATGTAAAAATTCAAAATACAGTTTTTACTATTAACAATCCGAAGTGTAAATGTACAAATTTTTACTGCTAAAGCAAAAGGAAAACAAACCCAAAGGAACAAATAAAAAGAAACACACAGAGCAAGAGGAAATTAAAAAAAAAATAAAAAAAAAAGAGGAGAAGGTGGAGCTGGGCCCCGGGGGGGGGACACCCCGAGACACCCCCCACCCCCCCTCCCCCGGGGATGGGACCGCAAGGCAGAGACCACACCGGGATCCAACCCACCGGCGCCAGGTCGGCAAACTTTTATTTCTCTCTTAAAAACCATCGCATCCGCCTCCCCGGGGGGCGAGGAGGGAAGGGGACAGAAGGCTCCAGGTAAAGGCAGACATGGGTCTCACCTTGAAGGCGCCGTCTTCTCCTCGTGGTGGCAATTCCTGAGTCTCCGGGCTCAGCTCTTGCTCCTGAAGTTGGCAGAGAGAACGTTCCCAGAGGGGACGACTTTGGTAGCACCAGGGGGGGGACAACCCCAGGGAAACAACCGAGGTCAGAAAAGCCTGCCCTCCCGGCCAGCACCCCCACTCCCCGGACGGGGGGAGCCCCCCACGTGTCCCCGCCGCCGGTGGGGACGGAAGGCGAACGTGGTGGGGTGACGACGGGGTGTCCCCCCCGGGGGGCTCTCCCAGCAGCTCCCCGGGGCCGCGGCGGTGCCCGGTCCCAGCCTCCGTGGCCTGAGCAGGCCAAGCCAAGGCCAGGCTGAGCTAGGAAGGGGGGGGTCCGGTCCAAACATCCCCCACCCCATGGGCTGGACACTCTGCTGTGCGGGGACACCATAGAATCACTGGTTTGGGTGGGAAGGGCCCTCAAAGACCATCCACTTCCAACCCTTTGCCACGGGCAGGGACATCTTCAACCAGACCAGGTTGCTCAAAGCCTGGTGGGAGGTGTCCCTGCCCAGGGCAGGGGGTTGGAACTGGATGGTCTTTGAGGGCCCTTCCAACTCCAACCATTCCCTGACGATGGTGTGTTTCAGGGTGTGTGTGACACTTGTGGGCCTCTGGCCTTCCTGTCCCCATGTCCTCTCAGACAGGCTGGAGCCTTTTGGACACGGTGATGGGTGATGAGTTGACCCAACGTGACTTCTCATCTCTTTGGGAAGGGCCACAAGCCACAATGGATCTCGGGGACAGCAACTCCTGGACACTGCCACCGCTGCCCTGGTGGCAGGGGACAATGGCTTGTCCCCATGTCCAACCTGCAGCACGGCTATGGCCAAAACCAACGCCAAGATGCCTCCATGTCTTTGTGGTGGCCAAACAGCCAAGATGCCCTCATGGTGACCAAGCAGCAACCAGCCAAGATGCCTTTGTGGTGGCCAAGCAGCGACCAGCCAAGATGCCACCGGGGTGGCCAAGCAGTGACCAGCCAAGATGCCTTCATGGTGGCCAAGCAACGACCAGATGCCTTTGTGGTGGCCAAGCAGTGACCAACCAAGATGCCTTCATGGTGGCCAAACAACGACCAACCAAGATGCCTTCATGGTGACCAAGCAACGACCAGCCAAGGTGCCTTCATGGTGACCAAGCAACGACCAGCCAAGGTGCCTTCATGGTGGCCAAGCAGTGCCCACCCCAGAGCGGAGAAGAGCACGATGGGTGATTCCTGGGCCTTCATCCCATCCTCTTCCCCAAGGGATGACAAACATGAAGCCTCCAACCATAGAAAAGGCACCAGGTGACAGAGCGTTTGTTTTATATATATTTGTATGTATATATATAGAGAGATATTTATATATATATAGATAGAAGTGGGTTCTTCTTCTCTCATGTAAAAATTCAAAATACAGTTTTTACTATTAACAATCCGAAGTGTAAATGTACAAATTTTTACTGCTAAAGCAAAAGGAAAACAACCAACAGCAGATGGTGAGGAGGGGGGGGGGTTTCACGCACAGCCTGGGCCCCCCCCCTCACCCCCCACCTCCCCAAGGCAACGGCCACCAAAGCGGAGGAGCGCTGGGTGGCTGGAGAATCTAAAGCAGATTTCAAAACACCTCATTGAAGCACACACACAAATGAAATCCTCACGGTGCCGGGGGAAGCGAACACGAACCAGAGGGTGTTTAGAGCTTTGTCAACGTCTGTGCGAAGCGAGGAGGCTGCTGACGGCTGGGATCTTCCCTTTAGGTGTGGATTCTTCCTCTCCTTCCAAACCCTTTAGGATATCGCAGGGTCCTTGGGTTTGGGCTGCTCAGTCCCCGACAAGAGGGAGATGGTGGGATCTTCCGAGTACTCGTCTCCGTCCGTGAAATAGGGCCCTTCCCCCAGCTCGAAGAAGATGGGCAGGTCCCCGCTCCCCATGTCCACCGCGCTGGAGTCCACCAGGAAGAGGGGCTGGGCCGTGTAGTGCACCAGCTGCTTTCCTGCAAGGAAGAGAGAGGGGAGGGTTGGCATCATGGAAGGGTTTTTTGGGGGGGAGAGGGAGGGAACCAAAGTGGGGGCAGAGCAACCAGAGCCACGAGGTTTTGCTCTGGAAACCACCAAGGTCAACTGGTTGCAAGGAGAAGGGCTCCTCATCACTCGAGCCAGGAGACACCAGGACCTGGGCAAGCGTTTGGCATGTTGGTGAGGAACAAGACATGGACCTCAGCAGGGTCCATGGACCTCTGCTGGGAGGGGGGCTGAGAGACTGGGGGGGTTCAGCCTGGAGAAGAGAAGGCTCTGCAGAGACCTTGGAGCCCCTTCCAGGCCCTCAAGGGGCTCCAGGAGAGATGGGGAGGGACTCTGGATCAGGGAGGGGAGCCACAGGATGAGGGGGAAGGGTTTTAACCTGAAAAAGGGGAGATTGAGGTGAGATCTGGGGAGGAAATTCTTTCCCCTGAGGGTGGTGAGAGCCTGGCCCAGGTTGGCCAGAGAAGCTGTGGCTGCCCCATCCCTGGAGGGGTTCAAGGGCAGGTTGGAGGGGGCTTGGAGCAACCTGGGCTGGTGGGAGGTGTCCCTGCCCATAGGACCTAGATGGCCTTTAAGGTCCCCTCCCACCCAAACCATTCCGTGACATGCGGTGAGGGACCAGGGGCTCTCCTCTGTCTCCATGGACACACCAGGAGCACAGGGAGGTAGCCCTGACCAGGCTGTGAGACCCAGACCCCAGGGCTGGGGTTGCTGCCACGGAGGAGGAGCAGCTCCATGACAGCCCAGGTGGCTCCACGTGGACAGAAACCCCACCAGGGATGGGACAGGGAGGACCTCAAGCACGTCTGGTCAGACCCTCAGCTCAGGACCCTTGGATCTCCCAGGGTGGGGCTCCCCATCCTCTCTGTGCCACAGCCTGCCCACACCTCCACAGGAAAAAAAACCCCTTTTCTCCTGTTCTGATGGAATTTCAGATGTTCCAGTTTGTGCCACGGCCCCTTGTCCCCTCCCCGGGCGCTGCTGAGGGGAGCCCAGCTCCCTCCTCCTCATCCCCTCCCACCAGGGGTTTGGACACACAGCTGAGACCCCCCTCCATCCCTCACTCCAACGCTCCATCCCTTGGCCAAAGATGCTTTTTTTGGGAGGAAAAACGCTTTTGCTGCCGCCTCCGTTCTCGTGCCGGGGGGTCTCTGGAGCCGAGGGGGGGCAGTACCTGTGTCTGCTGCGCTGGCCTCCGTCTCGGCGGGTTTCTGCTGCTCCTGGGACGAGAGGAGATCCTGGATCTGTGGGGAGAAAGGTTGGGTCAGAGTCCTCACACAGCTCAGGTGTGTGTGTGTGGGGGGGGGGGGGCCC
>NW_015091040.1:314331-315457 GCF_001431845.1 Calidris pugnax | reverse complement strand
CTTCCAACCCTTTGCCACGGGCAGGGACATCTTCAACCAGACCAGGTTGCTCAAAGCCTGGTGGGAGGTGTCCCTGCCCAGGGCAGGGGGTTGGAACTGGATGGTCTTTGAGGGCCCTTCCAACTCCAACCATTCCCTGACGATGGTGTGTTTCAGGGTGTGTGTGACACTTGTGGGCCTCTGGCCTTCCTGTCCCCATGTCCTCTCAGACAGGCTGGAGCCCTTTGGACACGGGGATGGGTGATGAGTTGACCCAACGTGACTTCTCATCTCTTTGGGAAGGGCCACAAGCCACAATGGATCTCGGGGACAGCAACTCCTGGACACTGCCACCGCTGCCCTGGTGGCAGGGGACAATGGCTTGTCCCCATGTCCAACCTGCAGCACGGCTATGGCCAAAACCAACGCCAAGATGCCTCCATGTCTTTGTGGTGGCCAAACAGCCAAGATGCCCTCATGGTGACCAAGCAGCAACCAGCCAAGATGCCTTTGTGGTGGCCAAGCAGCGACCAGCCAAGATGCCACCGGGGTGGCCAAGCAGTGACCAGCCAAGATGCCTTCATGGTGGCCAAGCAACGACCAGATGCCTTTGTGGTGGCCAAGCAGTGACCAACCAAGATGCCTTCATGGTGGCCAAACAACGACCAACCAAGATGCCTTCATGGTGACCAAGCAACGACCAGCCAAGGTGCCTTCATGGTGACCAAGCAACGACCAGCCAAGGTGCCTTCATGGTGGCCAAGCAGTGCCCACCCCAGAGCGGAGAAGAGCACGATGGGTGATTCCTGGGCCTTCATCCCATCCTCTTCCCCAAGGGATGACAAACATGAAGCCTCCAACCATAGAAAAGGCACCAGGTGACAGAGCGTTTGTTTTATATATATTTGTATGTATATATATAGAGAGATATTTATATATATATAGATAGAAGTGGGTTCTTCTTCTCTCATGTAAAAATTCAAAATACAGTTTTTACTATTAACAATCCGAAGTGTAAATGTACAAATTTTTACTGCTAAAGCAAAAGGAAAACAAACCCAAAGGAACAAATAAAAAGAAACACACAGAGCAAGAGGAAATTAAAAAAAAAAAAAAAAAAAAAAGAGAAAGGGGGGCGGGGGCCCGG
>NW_015091040.1:300134-314084 GCF_001431845.1 Calidris pugnax | reverse complement strand
CCCTCACCCCCCACCTCCCCAAGGCAACGGCCACCAAAGCGGAGGAGCGCTGGGTGGCTGGAGAATCTAAAGCAGATTTCAAAACACCTCATTGAAGCACACACACAAATGAAATCCTCACGGTGCCGGGGGAAGCGAACACGAACCAGAGGGTGTTTAGAGCTTTGTCAACGTCTGTGCGAAGCGAGGAGGCTGCTGACGGCTGGGATCTTCCCTTTAGGTGTGGATTCTTCCTCTCCTCCTAAACCCTTTAGGATATCGCAGGGTCCTTGGGTTTGGGCTGCTCAGTCCCCGACAAGAGGGAGATGGTGGGATCTTCCGAGTACTCGTCTCCGTCCGTGAAATAGGGCCCTTCCCCCAGCTCGAAGAAGATGGGCAGGTCCCCGCTCCCCATGTCCACCGCGCTGGAGTCCACCAGGAAGAGGGGCTGGGCCGTGTAGTGCACCAGCTGCTTTCCTGCAAGGAAGAGAGAGGGGAGGGTTGGCATCATGGAAGGGTTTTTTGGGGGGGAGAGGGAGGGAACCAAAGTGGGGGCAGAGCAACCAGAGCCACGAGGTTTTGCTCTGGAAACCACCAAGGTCAACTGGTTGCAAGGAGAAGGGCTCCTCATCACTCGAGCCAGGAGACACCAGGACCTGGGCAAGCGTTTGGCATGTTGGTGAGGAACAAGACATGGACCTCAGCAGGGTCCATGGACCTCTGCTGGGAGGGGGGCTGAGAGACTGGGGGGGTTCAGCCTGGAGAAGAGAAGGCTCTGCAGAGACCTTGGAGCCCCTTCCAGGCCCTCAAGGGGCTCCAGGAGAGATGGGGAGGGACTCTGGATCAGGGAGGGGAGCCACAGGACGAGGGGGAAGGGTTTTAACCTGAAAAAGGGGAGATTGAGGTGAGATCTGGGGAGGAAATTCTTTCCCCTGAGGGTGGTGAGAGCCTGGCCCAGGTTGGCCAGAGAAGCTGTGGCTGCCCCATCCCTGGAGGGGTTCAAGGGCAGGTTGGAGGGGGCTTGGAGCAACCTGGGCTGGTGGGAGGTGTCCCTGCCCATAGGACCTAGATGGCCTTTAAGGTCCCCTCCCACCCAAACCATTCCGTGACATGCGGTGAGGGACCAGGGGCTCTCCTCTGTCTCCATGGACACACCAGGAGCACAGGGAGGTAGCCCTGACCAGGCTGTGAGACCCAGACCCCAGGGCTGGGGTTGCTGCCACGGAGGAGGAGCAGCTCCATGACAGCCCAGGTGGCTCCACGTGGACAGAAACCCCACCAGGGATGGGACAGGGAGGACCTCAAGCACGTCTGGTCAGACCCTCAGCTCAGGACCCTTGGATCTCCCAGGGTGGGGCTCCCCATCCTCTCTGTGCCACAGCCTGCCCACACCTCCACAGGAAAAAAAACCCCTTTTCTCCTGTTCTGATGGAATTTCAGATGTTCCAGTTTGTGCCACGGCCCCTTGTCCCCTCCCCGGGCGCTGCTGAGGGGAGCCCAGCTCCCTCCTCCTCATCCCCTCCCACCAGGGGTTTGGACACACAGCTGAGACCCCCCTCCATCCCTCACTCCAACGCTCCATCCCTTGGCCAAAGATGCTTTTTTTGGGAGGAAAAACGCTTTTGCTGCCGCCTCCGTTCTCGTGCCGGGGGGTCTCTGGAGCCGAGGGGGGGCAGTACCTGTGTCTGCTGCGCTGGCCTCCGTCTCGGCGGGTTTCTGCTGCTCCTGGGACGAGAGGAGATCCTGGATCTGTGGGGAGAAAGGTTGGGTCAGAGTCCTCACACAGCTCAGGTGTGTGTGTGTGTGGGGGGGGTCCTCTCTGTGCCCCCCCTTCCCAGAGAGACCCTGGGCAGGGTCAGGGAAAGCCTTCGGGATGCGTTCCTAAGGAGTCGGTTTAGTCTGCTTTTTACATTTATTTCTATTTATTTCAAGTCTTCGTGTTCCTAAAGCACCTGAAATCTGCAGGTCCTGGCCAGGGCGACCGGGGCTGTGGCTGAGGACACGATCCTGTCTCACAGCCCTCTCCCGACGGGGCTGGAAGGGGCTGAGACACGAGTGTTAAAGGGAGAAAAACTCTGGAAAGGGGAAGAAACCCCCCCTCTGCCCACCCAAGAAGCTCCGTGGCCGAGAGAAGGTGACCTGGAGCCTCTGATCCCAGAGCTGGGAGCAAAAGGCTTGGGTATCTCCCATAGGATCACCCTCCCTCTGGATTTACAGCCACCAGTAGCCCTGTGGCTACTTGTGACAGCATCCGCCGCCGTGGAAGAGTCACCTCAGGCAGGATTTAAGTGTGTTCCCAGCGGTTTTTGTCACTAAGTAAAAGGAGAGCGTTTGTGGGGACACGGGGCTGCAGGGAGCGTGGGGCCAGGGTTTGGGAATCCTGGAGCCGGGACGGGGGTCTCTGTGGGGCTGAGACAAACCCAACATTATAGAGAAGAGAAAAATATCAGCCAAGAGACCTTGCCCCGAGCCCCACCTGAGCGAGGAGAGAGCTCAGCTGCCAATTTCAAAGGGCACAGTGAAGACTCCTCCAGTAAATCCCGCTCCCACATTTTCCAGGGGGTGACTCGCGCCTCCGTGGTGTGAAATAACTCATTTCTGAGCCACTGAACCTCCCCAGCTCGTGCTCTCCCCCCAGACCCCGCTCATCCCTCGTCCTGCTCTCCCTGCCCAGCCCCAGCAGAGCTTCTGGTGGGTGGGAAACTCCCTTCAATGGTTTTTGGGGTGGTTCTTTGCCTGCCCGTGTGTGAAACGGCTCTCTGCACCTCTGCTCTTACCCCCACAGCCCCTTTTTTCCCTGGAAATAGCCACAGGGTGTCTGTGTTGCACCCCCAGGCAGCAGGAAGAAGCAAAAAAAAGGTAGAGAAATGTTCCAGGTGCCAGAAACGCTGCAGAATTATTGACCGTGAACTCCCCATCCTGCATTTTACCCCCGTCCCGGGCAGGGTGAGGTGTCCCCCCACCTCAGCGCAGGGCGAGGTGTACCCCAAAAGGGCTGGTGAGGGTTGTTGGGCTTGGGGAGAAGCCCCGAGGTCCCTCAAGGTGGGTTCTGGAGAGGGGACTGGTGGTGTCCGTGCTCTCCCTGCTCCCTACAACCGGCATTAACACCTTCTTCCAGCCGCCCCAGGAGCGCCGGCTGCATCACCTGCGGGTCCCCAGCAAAGAGACCAAATCCGGGCTTTCCTGTTCTGCAAAAACTTTCAAGATGTTTCCTGTTCTGCACCGGGGAGGGGGGGGGGAACACAAGATCCCTTTGTGCTTTTTCAGATAAAAAAAAAAACCACAAACCAAACAGCAGAGAGGGTGTGGGGAAGAAAGAGTTGGAGACTGAGGGTCTCCTGCTGCATCAGCTGGACCAGGAGCCTGGTGTGGTCCAGCCCAGGCTCCCTCTCCTGCACCCAGGGTAGCACCCAAACGAGGGTTTATCCTGCTTTCCCTCCCAGTTTTTCTCAAGGAATTGTTCTGTTTTGTGCAAACGGGGGTAGGGCTGCGGGGCTGGAGCCTGCGGGGCGCTGGCAGGACCTGGGGGGCTCCAGATGCTGCTCTGAACCAGGGTGGGGAGAAGGACCTGGCTCTGCCCCAGCCCGGGAGCACTCCAGCCCTGGGGCTACCAGTTCCTCTGAGGGGCTGGGACCTTCTGGTTTTGACCACAGCTTCCCCCCTGGCTGCTGCCAGCACCTTCTCCACGCAGCCACGGGACGCTGCGTTTGACCCATCATCGTTAACTCAGGACAAATGACTTTATCAGGTGACACCAGCTCTCGCAGAGGAGCGTCGGTGCCGCGAGTCAATAAAATCAGACGGCCCACGATGGAGTTTGCCTGGAGAAACCCCCCCCCGACGACTGGAGAGAGTCAAAAGGAGGGTTTATGGAAACCACATGCAGCTCTCCGGGCTTGAGCGCGCCTCCCCGTTCAGGGGGCAGAGCTCACAGGAGAGCTGCGAGTCTCAGCACCTAATTAACCGCCTATGAATGATGAAGTAGCCCCGCTCTCCCTCCGAGCTGCCGGGAGAAAAGCCGCGGTGCTAATTGAATTATTTCTCCCCTGGTGGCTCCCCCAGCCCGTGTGCGGGGAGGAGGGGGGTGATGCTCCACGTTCCTCCTCTCCCCAACATCCCCTCCCCTCGGGCCGGGGGCTCGTCAGAGCCTGTCAGAGCCTCCCCTTAATCACCCGGAGAGGGGCTGCTGCGGAACAGCAGGAGACACTTCATTCTGGCAGCCCCCCTCTGTGTGTGTGTGTGTGTGTGTGCACGGGGAGGGATTTCTGTAACAGCTACTCACGCTGGCCAGGCTGCTGTCCAGGTCGGGGAGGTTCATGTCCGTAACCGTCATGGAAGGGCTAAAGAGCTGCCAAAGGAAAGAACGATTAGCGCCGGGGAAAGCAAGCGAGCCAGGAGCCCAGGCGTGCTGCGGAGAAGCCATGGTTGAAGCTACTGTGGTCCAACCGGCCACCACCAGCCACCAGGACCTGGTGCTGCCGGATGCAGCCGGGGACCCGCTCCTGGAAGGATGGAGGGATGGATGGATGGACAGACGGATGGACGGGAGGGAAGGAGAGGATACTCACATCTAAGAGCGCGCTGGTGTCCACGCTGAAGCCGTGGGTGGTCAGCATCGTCTGAAGGTTGTCCAGGTTGGAGTCGATGGTGTCCAGGTGGTCGTTGAGTTCGTTCCTGCGCAGAAGAGAAGAGGAACGTGGGGCGTCAGGGATGGGGAGCCTCTCCTGGCTCCTTGGGCTACTAAGGGGACCTTTTCCACCCTCCTACAGCCCAGCGGGAGCGGGGCTGGGATTCCCAGCTCCGTGGAGATGCTGGTGAGGTGGGGTGCTGGTCCACCTACTGAGCCTCTGAGCCCGCAGGTGCTGCCAGGGCTCCTCTCCCCGAGGGGGAGCAACTCAAACCAACGAGAAAACAGTGAATTTCTCAAGAAAACAGTGAATTTCTCAAGAAAACAGTGAATTTCTCAGGAACCCCAGGATTTCTGCAGGCCATTCCAGCTCTGTGGCCAGGGGGAGCTTGGTGGCCACCAGCCACCGTGGGCTGGCGAGGATCCCGGTGCAGCTCTGGACCCTTTTCCAGCCCCAAGGCAAGGACCACCTCTGCTTGGATTGCAGAGAGATGACAAAGAAAGGGCAACAAACCCGCCCTGCAACAACTGGCTTTGGGGGAAAACCTTCAAAGGGACCACTTCTGGCCAGAAAACCCCTCTGCAGCCGGGCTGGCAACGGGGAAAACATTATTCCTTCCTCTGGATATGGATTTTCTAGTGACAATGGAGAGAACTTCTGTGTCCCTGGGGAAAGGAACCTTCTTCCTGCTGCATCCCGACCTGCGCACGTCATGGTGGGGCACGGGGGGAGAACACCAAGCTCCCCATGAACCACAGCTCACCGGCCAGCCCGGGGAGAGGACTAATGGGGTCATTCCTCTTGGCTACCTTGGCTACCAAAATCTGGGCTCTTGTCAAAGCCAGGCTCCCTCCGTAGCCACCTGGAAACCGGGATGGATGGCACGGAGGTGCCAACCCCAGCAGCTGGGCCAGCTCTGAGGACACCTGCTCAGTTGCCCGTGGGCCAAGTGCACCTCGCATGAACCTCCCCACTGCAAATAAATGACTTCTCCAAGTTTTCAAATGACTTCCCAAGTCCTCACAGCGCACAAAACCCTCTGATGGATCTCAGGCCCAGCCAGAAACCTCACAATTTGGAGCATCCAGCAGCGTGGAATGGACCAGTCCCAACCAAAGCATCTCCAGAAACCCCACCAGTGCCCAGGTTCTCCTTCCACCCCAGGGATGGGACCGGGGGAGGATCCAGACCACGCAAGAAGTGACACCGGGATGAGACAACCAACAACTTCCAGAGCTTCGAATCCACTCTCCCTGTTCCTTTGCAGATGGGGCCTCCGAAGATGTTGTTTTCCACGTTGAGCTGGAAAAGGATAGTTTTGGTCTGGTTCCAGCTGGCGGGTGGCCCGGTCCCTGCAGGTCCTGCTCTGCTCAGCTACATCTGACACCAGGGCTGGTTTGTCCCCCAGAAAAATGCTCATAGAGCAGGGAGGAGAGAGGGAGTGTGATTCTCTGGAGAAACGTGGTTTTCATTCACTTCCCAAGTGCATTGCGGGTTGGAGCGAGAGGAACCAGTGGAGACCTTCAAGCCCCTTCCAGCCCCTCAAGGGGCTCCAGGAAAGGTGGGGGGGGACTCTGGATCAGGGAGGGGAGCCATAGGACGAGGGGGAAGGGTTTTGAGGTGAAAAAGAGGAGATTGAGGTGAGATCTGGGGAGGAAATTCTTCCCCTGAGGGTGGTGAGAGCCTGGCCCAGGTTGCCCAGAGAAGCTGTGGCTGCCCCATCCCTGGAGGGGTTCAAGGGCAGGTTGGAGGGGGCTTGGAGCAACCTGGTCTCGTTGAAGATGTCCCTGCCCAGGGCAGGGGGTGGCACTGGGGGGGCTTTAAAGTCCCTTCCCACCCAAACCAGTTTATGATTCTGTGGTTCTGTGACACAGAAGAGCTTTGCCTGTCCCCTGGTGCGTGGATGTGCAGGGAAAGGGCGAATGGAAAGATTTTGGAGGTAAAGACCAACCCTGGGCTTAAACGCAGCCCCTGGTTCTGCTTCCCCCGTCACACCGACCATCCCCACGCTCCGTCCATCTTCTCAGCAAGCTCCTGGGGGTCTCACTTGCCTTCTGGATGCCCACCACCTCGCAAGAACGACCGAACCCCGGCTCCTCAGCATCTCTCCCTGCTCCAGCGCCGCCTCCTCCGCTGCCGGGGTGGCCCCGGGGAGCAGGGGCTCCCTCCGTCCGCGTTTCCAGCTGATGAGGTGAGGAGAGGCGGCTCTCGCCCCGCGGTCTCGCTCTGGGTGGGCTGTTTTACAGCTCGGTTAAAAATAGCACCTTCTGACTCAACAGATCCCCTCTCCGTGGGTCCCTCTCTCCTGGTGTTCCACGCTGATGCCACGCTGGCCCTGATGGATCCTTGTTGTGGAGGCAGCAGAAAGCCCATGACCTGCCTCTCCCTGCGCTGGGGACCAGCTGAGCTGGCCGTCAGGAGCAGCAGCTTGTTATTGGGGGGGAAAAAGCAGGTTTTGATGAGGATGCTGATGAGAGAGCTCCATCTGCCTCCGGCGCTGCCGTCCCTGCATGTGCGTTATGGAAATGCAGCCTCCTGCAAGCCCAGAACCACCACCATCCACGGCCACCAGGAGAATGTCCTTCCCAGGAAGGACCTGGAGATCCTGAGGAGCTCCCGAGGGCTTCACCAGTGTCACCAGCCCGGCTCCCTGTCCCTTCTGGGGGGACCCTACCAGGGTACAGGCTGCTGCTTTATTTCCCAAAAACAACCAACCAGGCACCAGACACTTCTAGATGACCAGAACCCCCCCCAGACCTCCAAATCCGAAGCACCCAAGACGTTCAGAGCAGTTTTTCTTCCCTGTATCGCTCTTCATTTTCCAATGCTCCCTTTTCTAAAGAAGACAGAGCAGTTGGGCAACGACTATCACGTTTACGTGGGGAAAAAGCTGTCCCAGACCCTGCGCTCACCTTGGGTCTGGGAAACGGGCTCAGGGTGCAGGAGACCCAGGTCCCACCAGGCTCCTGCAGCACCCACCTCCGAGACAACCCCCGAGGAGGGAGAGACACCGATGTAGAAATGCATTTTAGCTCAAGACAGGTTACATTTGTCTCTTGCATTATTCCATATGTTATCTAAAAGTATTTAAGGCCAACTCTTCAGGTAGTTTATCTTAGGGGTCTCTACCGTTACTGGCCTGGATGGAGTTTCTCCTGACCCGGGATGGTTTTAGATGGAGTATCTCCTGACCCAAGACACCGATGCAGACATGCATTTTAGCTCAAGACAGGTTACATTTGTCTCTTGCATTATTCCATACGTTAGCTAAAAGTATTTAAGGCCAACTCTTCGGGTAGTTTATCCTAGGGCTCTCTACTGTTACTGGCCTGGATGGAGTTTCTCCTGACCCAGGATGGTTTTAGATGGATTTTCTCCCAACCTGGCATGTTTTTCATGAGGAACCAACTTTCTTAGAGCGGCACCTTGGTGCGCAGTCAGGTTTGCAGCGGGGGACCCGGGATGGTTTTAGATGGAGTTTCTCCCGACCTGGGATGTTTTTCATGAGGGACCAGCTTTCTTAGAGCGGCACCTTGGTGCACAGTCAGGTTTGCAGTGGGAAGTTTCATTGTCCTCTCATGATCATAAACCTGGGAAATGCCTCAGGAAAACTCCTCCCAGCCCCGAGCTCTCCCATCGCTTTTCCACGTCGTTACCGAGTTGTGTGAATTTTGTGCTGGCAGGAGAGGCACCCACCCGGCAGCTCCGGGGGCTGAAGTTTCCATTCATCAAACCCAGGTACAAGGGGGACAACAGCCCAGCAGATCCCCCTCCCCTTCCCCTGCCAGGACCACCTAAAAGGATGAGAAGAGGCTGAGCCTCCGCCGGCCTTCTCATTTCTACTGAATTTGACGTTCATGGTGTGAAATAATCTCTTGGCAGCTTGGGGCAGGTGCCTGGGTCTCGCTGTCCTCGTCCCCGCGCCTGGCAAGGCTTGAAAACACTGAGGCCTTGAATCCCACATAGTCCAGCTGGACATAAAGTAAATATTTTCACAAATTCAGACACTTTTTCTTCTAAAAGTGCGGTTTTCCCCAGCATTAGAAGAGAAATTAGTCCTGTGTCACTCAGCCCAGGACAGCCCTCCAGCCAATTTGTTTTGGCCAGTTAATAGTTACTCGGTTTTATCCCAGAATTAGGAACAATTCACAGAATGCCAGAACGATGTGGGGTGGGAAGGGACCTCTGGAGATCATCTCCTCCAACCCCCACCCAGAGCAGGGGCACCCAGAGCAGGTCCCACAGGAACGGGTCCAGGGGGGTGGGAATGTCTCCAGAGAAGGAGACTCCAGCCCCTCTCTGGGCAGCCTCTGCCAGGGCTCTGCCACCCTCACCCCAAACAAGCTCCTCCTCAGCTTGAGGTGGAACTTCCCCTGTCCCAGTTGGGGCCCGGTCCCTCTCCTCCTGGCCCTGGGCACCACTGCAAAAAGCCTGGCCCCATCCTCCTGACACCCCCCCTTCCAGTCTTTAGAGGCCTTGAGCAGACCCCCCCTCAGCCTTCTCTTCTCCACACTCAACAGCCCCAAGTCCCTCAGCCTTTCCTCAGCACAGAGATGCTCCAGGCCCAAAAGCAGCTTTGGAGCCCTTTGCTGGACCCTCTCCAGCAGTTCCCTGTCCTTCTGGAACTGGGGAGCCCACAACTGGTCCCAGAGCTCCAGCTGGGGCCTCCCCAGGGCAGAGCAGAGGGGGAGGGTGACATGAGGATGGCGGTGTCTGTCACCTCTGAGGGGGTGTCACAGCTCTGGGACAACACCAGCACACGCTGCTTTGATTAGACAGTGACCTGTTGCTCAAAGGGATATATATAATAGTTAATAACGTAGGTGCCAATGTTTTCCAGCACATGGTGGGCTTTGGCTCTCAGAGAGTGGCTCATGAGGGTCCTGGGGTGGATGGTGGGTGACGTTTGGTCAACACCATCGAGTGTTTCCATGCCAATGTTCCCCTTTTGCTGCCTGAATCTTGGCACTGTCACCGAAAACGCTGGGAGGGGGGGTCACACGAAGGTAATCCTCGGTTCCAATGGAATTCCCCCGGACAAAGGACGCCTTGTGGATGAAATACCAACCCCGGGGGGCTCACCAAGGGGGCCCCGCGCGCCGTGACCCGCCGTCTGGGGGCTGCGCTTCTCCGGTAAATCCAAGAACGGCCGAAACGCGCTTTATTTGCTGAAAAGCAGGTATCGCTGAGGCTCCTTGGCTCCTTGACCTGGGGGTCAGCGGGGGCCTTGGGGCACCCCTGCTGGACTGTAAGGTCACCCGCTGTCTGTAAACACCTCCCTGATTAGCTCCACACACCGGAATTTCAGAGAAGCCCCAAGGAGAGGGCACAGCGCGGTGCCACGTCCTGGAGAAGAGGTTTGTTTGGTGGCAAAGCCCCAGGAGCCAGCACTGAGCTCTGACCATGGGATGGGGCACACGCAGAGGCTGCAGGTCTTGGCACGGGGCACGGAGAAGACTCTGAAGCAGGGTCTGAGGTCTGACCCCCTCCTGGGGACATGGCGAGCGGTGTCATGGCCATTTAGAAGAGCTCTGCCAGCACTTCCATTAGCGAGTCATCCTTTCTGCTTGGTCAGTGTCTCACTGCAAGTCACGCTCCGGTCGTTCCACCTCCCACTGGGCACCCAGCACTGCTGGCAGGCTAAGAATCATCAAATCACTCAATAGCTTGGATGAGAAAGGACATTTGAAGGCCATCGAGTCCCACTCCCTGCCCTGGGCAGGGACATCTTCAACCAGCCCAGGTTGCTCCAAGCTCCATCCAACTTGAACCCCTCCAGGGATGGGGCAGCCACAGCTTCTCGGGGCAACCTGGGCCAGGCTCTCACCACCCTCACAGCAAAGAAGTTCTTCCCCACATCTCAGCTCCATCTCCCCTCTTTCAGTGTCAAACCCTTCCCCCTTGTCCTATGGCTCCCCACCCTGATCCAGAGTCCCTCCCCAGCTTTCCTGGAGCCCCTTGAGGGACTGGAAGGGGCTCCAAGGTCTCCCCAGAGCCTTCTCTTCTCCAGGCTGAACCCCCCCAACTCCCTCAGGGAAAAGAAGGGAAAATCACCAAGAAAGGACACCTCAGCACGCTGGGAATAGTGACCTCCTTCTCCGAGCTCCTACTCCTCTGGCATAAGAGGACACAGGGAGTTGAGCAGCCCCAATGCCCAACGCTGCAGGTGGAGATGCCGAGGCACAAAGCTCCCTCCATCCCAACCCAGGATGTAAATCATGAAAGGGAATTTATTTACACTTTGCCTTCACGTCCCCCGGGGCTGGAGGGATTTTCTGCTGAAGGGTCACGCTCTGCCCCATGCCACGTGCCCACGGGCTCCACCACGGGATGAGAAACCTCCCTTTTAAAAATTCCTGCAGAAAAGGGGCGAGGAGCTGGGACTAGGGCAGGGCTGAGAGTCCTTCCTGCCCAGATTCCTTCCCTCTGGAATGCCCTCTAGATGAGAGAAGAAGGGCGCTGCCTGCAAAAGGCAGGAGTGAGAGAGCACCAAACCACGAGGAAGCAGAAGCCCCTTCTGTGAGGAGGTTCTAAGGAGCTCTCTGGGATGGAGCGTGGAGCTCACCCTCTGTGGGGGCAAATGTCTTCTGTGTCCTTTGCCTCCGCAGAGCCCGCGAGAGCCCTTAGTCACTCAGAAACACTCGCAGCAGCCCTTTTCTTTTCATTTTTATTACCTTCTGAACGGCCCGTTTCAGCTTCTGATGAGCTGTACGATAAAAGCTGTCTCTTTTTAAGGACGAGATGGAGTGAGATGGATCACGGTGCCCCGGTCGGGTCTATAAATAGGCAAAGCTACAGAGAAACATCTCCTCCGAGGCCACGGGGAAGGAGGGAACGGGCATCTGCTGACTCCGCGTGTTTCTGCGCTGTGCTGTGCAGGCAACCTTCAGCCCCCTCTGAGAAGTCATGGCTAAGAGGGAATTCACACTAATGGCCACATGTCACACCACTATCACCTTGGGTGCGTGAGTCCACAGCGGCCTCCTGGCTAAAAGAGCTCGCTGCTGCTTGCCAGGACCCTCAAACTAACTCTGTCTCCTCCAAATCAGTTGTAGACTGGAAGGACAGAAGGTCTGTCCTGGCACTCAGAGGGAAGACCTTCATCCCTCACTTTGATTTCCACAGGAGACAGGGAAAACGGATCCCAGAAGCGGCTGAGATCTCAGGATGGTCAAGAGAGAAGTTCTCGGCAGTTTGATATCAACAAAGAACTTTCTGGTTTTTCATCCCAACACTTGGGGTTGCCTCTGTGAGCACCGTGTGGGGATAAAAGATCTTTATCCCTAATAAAAAGCCACCCATCAACTTAGTCCAGCCTAGGTGTGAAGCAGGTTGTGTCACAGAACCACCACCACTATCACCTTGGGTGCGTGAGTCCACAGCGGCCTCCTGGCTAAAAGAGCTCGCTGCTGCTTGCCAGGACCCTCAAACTAACTCTGTCTCCTCCAAATCAGTTGTAGACTGGAAGGACAGAAGGTCTGTCCTGGCACTCAGAGGGAAGACCTTCATCCCTCACTTTGATTTCCACAGGAGACAGGGAAAACGGATCCCAGAAGCGGCTGAGATCTCAGGATGGTCAAGAGAGAAGTTCTCGGCAGTTTGATATCAACAAAGAACTTTCTGGTTTTTCATCCCAACACTTGGGGTTGCCTCTGTGAGCACCGTGTGGGGATAAAAGATCTTTATCCCTAATAAAAAGCCACCCATCAACTTAGTCCAGCCTAGGTGTGAAGCAGGTTGTGTCACAGAACCACAGAATGCCAGAATGATGTGGAGTTGGAAGAGACCTCTGGAGATCATCTCCTCCAACCCCCACCCAGAGCAGGGGCACCCAGAGCAGGTCCCACAGGAACGGGTCCAGGGGGGTGGGAATGTCTCCAGAGAAGGAGACTCCAGCCCCTCTCTGGGCAGCCTCTGCCAGGGCTCTGCCACCCTCACCCCAAACAAGCTCCTCCTCAGCTTGAGGTGGAACTTCCCCTGTCCCAGTTGGGGCCCGGTCCCTCTCCTCCTGGCCCTGGGCACCACTGCAAAAAGCCTGGCCCCATCCTCCTGACACCCCCCCTTCCAGTCTTTAGAGGCCTTGAGCAGACCCCCCCTCAGCCTTCTCTTCTCCACACTCAACAGCCCCAAGTCCCTCAGCCTTTCCTCAGCACAGAGATGCTCCAGGCCCAAAAGCAGCTTTGGAGCCCTTTGCTGAACCCTCTCCAGCAGTTCCCTGTCCTTCTGCAACTGGGGAGCCCACAACTGGTCCCAGAGCTCCAGCTGGGGCCTCCCCAGGGCAGGGCAGAGGGGCAGGATGACCTCCTTTGAGGTTCTCCATGCTCTTCCTGATGCCCCCCAGGATGACACTGGCCTTCTTGGCCACCAGGGCCCGTTGCTGGCCCATGGGCATCCTGGTGTCCACAAGTCCTAGTGAGTAAAGAGGCCGAATGGAAGAACGTATTCACTGTGACCAGAGCTTGGGGGGCCCAAATGTCAGTCTAAAGCAAAGCTTATTAATGTGGGGGGGTGCAGCCGAGACAGGTCAAAGCAGAGGAGGCCCCCGCGGTGGAGCTGTTGTGAGAGGCTGATGGAGAAACGCTGCCCACGGCGGTCCTGGGTCTCACCTACAGCAACCCCAGTGGGACTAAGGCCTCCAGCAGGAGACACTGGAAGCCTTTGGGCTGCAGATACAAGGCAGAAGCGTCGGTACTGGGAGGAGGTGCTGGGTCCCAGAGGAAACGCGGCTGGTCTTACCCTTCCCACACCGGGAGGAGCAGGCAGTTAGAGCAAGCCCTCGTTGAGCACAGCAGTTTTTATCCCTTCTTACTCCAGCATCCCACCTGGGGGCAGCAGGATGTGTGGGGGGGTGTTAATTCTGCACGTGGGGTCGGGTGCTGGGCTATACTGGGCTATTCTACTGGGCTACGGCAAAATACCTCCCCCGGCACTTGCAGGCAGGGCTGGGCTCAGGGGGCTCAGGCTGGATATTAGGAAAAATTTTTCACTGAAAGGGTCATCAGCCATTGGAATGGGCTGCTCAGTCTAAAGCAAAGCTTATTAATGTGGGGGGGTGCAGCCGAGACAGGTCAAAGCAGAGGAGACCCTCGCGGCGGAGCTGTCGTGAGAGGGCTGATGGAGAAACGCTGCCCACGGTGGTTCTGGGTCTCACCTACAGCAATCCCAGTGGGACTAAGGCCTCCAGCAGGAGACACTGGAAGCCTCTGGGCTGCAAATACAAGGCAGAAGCGTCGGTACTGGGAGGAGGTGCTGGGTCCCAGAGGAAACGCTGGGAGGAGCAGGCAGTTTGAGCAAGCCCTCGTTGAGCACAGCAGTTTTTATCCCTTCTTACTCCAGCATCCCA
>NW_015091040.1:295473-299542 GCF_001431845.1 Calidris pugnax | reverse complement strand
CAGTTAGGTTGACGGTTGGACAAGATGATCTTTGAGGTCCCTTCCAACCTAGAAGATGATTCTGTGATTCTGTGACTCCTTGGACAAAGGATCACACATCCCCCTCCCTCCCCAAAACTGAAGGTTGGTGGCCCCATTTCAAGCTTAAGGGTAGAGAGGGGTGGGACGTCTGGCACGACACGAGTCTCAGCGCAGCACTTACTTGTCGAGGCAGGCGACGCTGAGGCACTTTTCGGGGGGCTGAGGCTGCGCGGTGCTGTCGCCGGCCGCCGCCGTGGGGGTGGTGGTGGTGGTGGTTTGGGTGGTGGTGGCGGCGCCGGGCTCGTTCTCCTGCAGGATGGAGTCGATGAAGGTGGAGGGGGAGAGGGGGGTTTCCACAGCGGGAGGGTTTCCGGGGCTGGCCTCCTCGATCTGGGGGCTGCGGGTGGGACTAGGGGGTTCTTCTTTGATACGGACCACAGGGCTACTCCTGCCAGACAAAAAAAAAAGGAAAAATGGTAAAAATCTCCTGGTAGCTCATCCTGGATTTCTAATAACCGCTCCCACACAACAGGGGGAAAAAACCCCGGTGGCTGCTGTTGCCTCTTCCCTTGCAAAGCCCCCAGAGTCAGTGCAAAGACGAGGTTTGAGCGAGTACCTAAATATTTCTGCTCCGAATTCCGGACCTAATCAGCTCCCCTGACAAATCAACGATCTTCTGCAACCTCAGCGTATTTCCTGGGGCTAAAGGTTCCTGCTGCTGCTCAGCCCAGGGCCCCGCGCGAAGGCAGCTCCCATCGGGGGAGGTTATTGGACGGAGGGGGGGGGAAAGGAGGATTTTTCCTTAACGGCACAGTTAAAACCATACAGCTTTGGATGTGGACGTAGTTTAAATAGTTCAGAAGCAGCAGAGGGTACAGACCCTTTTTTAAAGCCGCTGCTGAGATGCTCATGACATGATCATCACCACAGCAGGGGCTGTAGGGCTCCAACTGCTCCCACAAGGTCAGGGGATGGACCCCTTTGGGGGGGACTGACCCCTTTGGGGGACCAACCTCTTCTACAAGCACCTGGGCATTTTCAGACGTACTGGTTTTATGGGCAGGGAAGATGGTTTCTTCGCGAAGGCAGCTCCCATCGGGGGAGGTTATTGGAAGGAAGGGGGGGGAAAGCAGGATTTTTCCTTAATAGCACAGTTAAAACCATACAGCTTTGGATGTGGACGTAGTTTAAATAGTTCAGAAGCAGCAGAGGGTACAGACCCTTTTTTAAAGCCGCTGCTGAGATGCTCATGACATGATCATCACCACAGCAGGGGCTGTAGGGCTCCAACTGCTCCCACAAGGTCAGGGGATGGACCCCTTTGGGGGGGACTGACCCCTTTGGGGGACCAACCTCTTCTACAAGCACCTGGGCATTTTCAGACGTACTGGTTTTATGGGCAGGGAAGATGGTTTCTTTGGTCAGCCCTTCATTTTCCCACCCAAACTGGCTGCTCCAGGGGTGTAAGAGGCGTGATCATCACCACAGCAGGGGCTGTAGGGCTCCAACTGCTCCCACAAGGTCAGGGGATGGACCCCTTTGGGGGGGACTGACCCCTTTGGGGGACCAACCTCTTCTACAAGCACCTGGGCATTTTCAGACGTACTGGTTTTATGGGCAGGGAAGATGGTTTCTTTGGTCAGCCCTTCATTTTCCCACCCAAACTGGCTGCTCCAGGGGTGTAAGAGGCGCAATGGGTCCTGCTGGAAAGGAGAGTGACTACAAAAGGAGAGGGAAAAGGGCCATTAAGCAAACATATGGTCTCTATTTGAGAGCGAGTGTTCCTGGCAGAGGGTATTAAAGGCAATAAATGGCATTTGTGGGTGATTCAGCACCTCAGGGGAAGCGCCGATGCCAGGAATAACCTATTAAAGAGGGAGAAAAAAAGGAGTTGGGAGAGCACAAGGTGCTGAGGAGAGATTGAGGGGGTCAGGGAGCTCAAGAGAGGCTGATGCTCGGTGGGATGGGGCTGATGCCACCCCCAGGGACGTGGTGAGGGGCGATGGCTGGTGCAGAATGGCCTTGGCAGCGGCACACAAGGCTGAGCATCACCTACAGCATCCAAGGGCAGCTCTCATCTCCGCTGGGAAAGCTGACGGAGCTGGGAACAGGGCTGCTGGGTGCTGGGTTTGTAAGGGCAGGGCAGAGCTCACCCTGCTCCTGGGGCGTCAGGAATTTCACCTTCAGAGCAAGGAATCTCACAGACAGGCCAACAAAGATGGTTTCTTCTGGAAACCAAACTGTGACACCAACCCCAGACAGGCTGACACCAGACAGGGCAGGTAGAGGAGCCAGTGTAGTTTGGAAAACAGGATTAAAATTGAACAAAACCAACCAAATGAACAAAACCCTGCTGAGATGGCAGTGTCCTGAAGGAGATTGCCCTGGAGGGACAGGTCCAACTTTCTGTGAGGTCCTGGTAAAGTAACTGGGTCTGAATCACAGGATGGTTTAGGTTGGAAGGGACCTTAAGGGCCATCTTGTTCCAGCCCCTCTGCCCTGGGCAGGGACACCTCCCACCAGCCCAGGTTGCTCCAAGCCCCCTCCAACCTGCCCTTGAACCCCTCCAGGGATGGGGCAGCCACAGCTTCTCGGGGCAACCTGGGCCAGGCTCTCACCACCTTCAGGGGGAAGAATTTCCTCCCCAGATCTCACCTCAATCTCCCCTTTTTCACCTTAAAACCCTTCCCCCTCGTCCTAGGGCTCCCCTCCCTGATCCAGAGTCCCTACCCAGGTTTCCTGGAGCCCCTTGAGGGACTGGAAGGGGCTCCAAGGTCCCCACAGAGCCTTTGAGAGCAATCATCCAGCCAATTCCTTATCCACCGAATGCTCCATCGGTCAAATCCATGTCTCTCCAACTGAGAGAGCTCAAACACCCTGAACGTCACCCGTCCCAAGGGCTCTGCTGTTTTCCAGCTGTTTCTCAGGGGTGATTTTCAAGAGAAGAGGCACATTATAACGGCGTTTGAGCACTCGGCTCATGGAGGAACACCCTCCCCGTGCAGATCACTCCAGAGCAGGAGCGTACCTTTCGTCGAGGCTGCCGCTGGGAGATGCTGAGGGGCTGGACTGGGCCAGTTCGGTCACGTCAGAGATAATGGGACCGGAGTTGGCTGAAGAATCCGGGGAATACAGGTTGGAGCCACTATATGCTGGGGAAGAAGCCTGCAATGACAAGCACAGCACGCGCGGTGTGAAGCACTAGGCTCGACGGAGCGGGAGGGGGCTCGGCAGAACAGCCCCAAATCCTGCCCACCCAAGGAAAAAGACAACGTGGGACTCGATAGGACACCTAGGAATGCAGTTTCCAACCCAAAGCACTACTTAAAAAAAAAAAATTAATTGGGACTTCTGTTCTGTAAACTTGGTTTTCTTGGAAATAAAAGAATTTTAAAAGTAAGAATATTGGATTATTTTTCAGGATTGTTCAACACTTGGGTTTTCAGAAACCCAGAATTTCAGCTTTCCCCTTCCACTAAAACTACATTCTTTTTAATTAAATGAAAGGCAAAATTCGTTCAGCTGAGACCTACAGACGTACGAGGTACAAGATTTCCAGGCTGGTAACAGCAACATGGAATGGTTTCATTTTGGTATCGGTCTTGCTAAGGAGGAAATTAATTGACACGTTTGAGTGAAGCCCAAACTGATCTCCTCTTGGTGTGTCAGCGTCTGTCAGCCCAGGGCACAAAGCAAAGGGCAATTAAAAATGTACCCGGAATCAGAAAACCCTGGGTATAAGGAGAAAAGAGAGTAAGAGAGAGAATCATGGAATGATCCAGGTTGGAAGGGACCTTCCATCTCCTGGAGTCCCACCACGGACCCAGCACTGACCAACCCACCACTGACCCGTGTCCCTCAGCACCACGTCTGCCCGGCTTTTCAGTCCCTCCAGGGATGGTGACTCCACCACTGCCCTGGGCAGCCTCTGCCAAGGCTTCACAGCCCTTTCCAGGAAGGAATTTTCCCCACTCTCCATCCCAACCCTCCCCTGGCCCAACTTGGGGCCGTTTCCTCTTGTTCCTTGGGAGAAGAGACCGACCCCCCC